>NC_066878.1:2243961-2313961 GCF_022985175.1 Labeo rohita | reverse complement strand
ACCGAATCAGAACGCGAATTTCGGTGCCTCATTTCGGTGCCACTTAAATGCCTGAACTGTTGATTGAAATATTTGTCTTCTGGTGCTATGACACGGATGTAGAAGCATTGATTCATCAACATGCATGATCGCTAGTTAAATTTAAATACTGCATTCATGGGGTGTCAGAATGATCAGAAAATTTATTTACTGAATGAGAAAACTCACATGAACGTCGGAAGGCTTTGATGATAGAAATCCAAGACATCTTTGTAGTTACTATCCGTTTTCACATTTCGAATTAAAAGCACAAATCGTCCGGAAATGAGACCATCCGAGAAGCGCGTGAATGCTGCAACTATCGTTACGCTTGCTCTGACTGCAGCAGGTGGTTTGCCGTTAGCTTAGCTAGCTACATTAAACGCGTCTAACTTAAAATGCCAAAAACTAAACATTCTAAAGTGTGGCTATATTTCACGAGAAATGATTCAGACACTGCCACGTGCAGCAAATGTTTTACAGCAGTTGCGTGAAGGGGAAAACGCGTCAAACCTAATGAAACATTTGATGGTATGTGGAATAAAGTTGAAAGCAGAGGGATGCACCGTGTTTGACAGTTGGCAGACATCAGCTGGAGAGGTGTCGTATTTTGCCAGAGACGGCAAATATGTGATGCGATCTAGGAAAACCCAACACATGGTGAAATTTGACCTTTTTTAGGTTTTGACACCATATGAAAGCTGAGTTCAGGCCCCTTTCCAAAACTTTTATTTTTTACATAACCTACGTTATGGCTATCTTAGGTTGGCTGATAGCGATAATTTTCAGGAATGGGATTTTGAGAAAAACGTCTTTAAAGTGAGACGGCTTTCACTTTCACTTTACGGGTTTAACGAGAGCTGTCTGTCAAGTTAGGAGCGCTACTGCATCATTAGACAAACAGACTAACGTTTGTTTTCCGTTGATCACCCATTTTATGTTTAGTAAATAATGCAGCCTACGTTGTAGTAAAAGCGAGCGCAGCGCAACTGCTCGCGCACTGTGATAAAACAGACTGTCATCGGACGACGACTCTTTAGTAACTTCATCATCTGATCCTTCATCTCTGGATGTCAAATAGCCCATAACATCATTTAGGGCACTGACATCACCAAAACTGAGCAGATTGAGACGAGTAAGATCGGTTAAGTGAGCAGCTGCAGTACTTTATACGGCGTTGTTGTGCTCCGCCATCTCACGATATTAAAATATTAACTGTTTTGTGGTGTTAAGGGAAAGCACCTCCGCAGCGCGTTCTTAACATAGGAGAAAGAGAGTCATTTTTGCTTGCTGCAATAAATGTCTATTTTTCTGCACTAAACAAGTGAATTTCGAAGAGATATTTTCAGAGATGATAGACAAGATGTTATAGAATAATAATTTAATGAAAACGAATTTCCTGAAAACGTCCCACCGCGACATCCGACGGTTTTTCCCAGATCTCATCACATATAGTCATATTTCTGCAAAAGAATTGCTGAAATTTTAACCTGTTAAATTATTGTAGTTGGGTTAGGTGGCTTAGGTTTTATTGTTGTTGCGTTTTGCATTGACTTAATAATGTATAGTAGTACTACTTTTTTTTTTTTTTTTTTCTTTTAATACATTGTTCAATTTAAAGAACTTTTTTGTCCAATAAAAATATATTCTTGTGTCATCCACCACTTTGTGGCTTTTTTAAAAGTATCGGTTCAGGCACCGTTTTGGCACCGGTACCGTTTTAAAAGTATCGATTTGGCACCAGTATCGAAAAAAACCCAAACGATACCCAACCCTACATACATACAACTGTATTGTGCACACACACATTATACAGTACATTACCATTCAAAGGTTTGGGGCTGGGAAGATTCCTGTGATGGTAAAGCTGAATTTTCAGCAGCCATTACTCTAGTATTCAGTGTCACATGATCATTTAGAATCATTCCAATATGCTGATTTGCTCCTCAAGAAACATTTCTTGTTATTATCACTGTTGAAAACAGCCGTGCTGCTTAAAATGTTGGGAGAAACGCTGCTACATTTTTTCAGGATAGTTTGATGTTCAAAGGAAAGGCATTTATTTGAAACAGAAATAATGAAAAAAAAAAACTTTTTGAGAGTAGTGCACATGCACACCTGTGCAGGTAAACATCCATTAGAACATAATGTCACATGTCTACTTCCTGCGTGGCTTATTTGGACTTACCAAAACTATACACATAACAAACACAAAGAAACATGATATTTGATATTGTGAAAATACATTAAACATCTCTCAGACCAAACAACCCAGGATTTCTCATAGCACCTCATAACCAACAGCATGAGACATTACTGATCAATATTGAAGGCGGTTTGGCAGACGTACCCACCGCAAGGAAATGCGGTTTTATCATATCTAAAGGTCTTTCATGGAGACTCTGTGTATGTAATTATTCTAAGAAAACCAGGAAGAGTTTCAAACCCTCAAATCAAAGTCTAAAATAAATGAGAAGAGACAAAAAGAGGAGGGGATCGCTTCCTCTCTCTCTTCACCGTGCAACATCAGAGCAGCTCAGGCCTTCGACAAAACAGGTTCCTGAGTTTATTTACATAAACTTCAAAATGCCGCTCTGTTTAGGAGGAAACAAAGACGGCAGACATCAAAGTTTGTAAGATCTGGCCAGCGCCTCCACGCTGCAGCCACCGCAGGCCTTGAGTAAACCTCTAAAAAGGATGTTTGCTTTATTCCCACCCAACAAACTCTTTTTTTTTTTTTTTTCTTTTGTCATTCTCCACTGAGAACAGGAACATTAACCGAGAACACTGTGAGAATGTTTCATCGGTACTGGCGGGGAATTTGTCAGTGCGCAGAGGGTTTCCAGACCTCCACGCTGACAGAAAGAGCAGAACACGTCGTCCTCGACTTTCCACTTGTTTTCTGAAACCAAGAGGACAAATATAGGGAAAGGGGACAACCACTGGAAAAATTGCAGAAAATTGCTGAATAAATGTCCTCATCCAGATTCAGAGAACACCGGGTGGCTAGGGCTCAAAGCTTTGAGCCGTTCAAAAGTTATGGAAAGTTTTAGTCAATCAGAGGAGGAAGATCTGACTTGTTTAGTTGGAGTGGTTTATTCAATCAAATTTAAGGTCTTTAAAACAATATATAATTTCCTGCGTAAGCTCTCGTGAAAGCGCTTCGAAGACTGACACAGAAGAGAAGAAATTGTTGAATAAAGTCTTTTTTTGTTTTCTTTGTGCGCAAAAAATATTCTCATAGCTTCATAAAATTACAGTTGAATCATTGATGCCAAATGGACTATTTTAACGATGTCCTTACTACCATTCTGGGCCTTGAACGTGGTAGTTGCGTTGCTGTCCATGCAGGGTCAGAAAGCTCTCGGATTTCAAAAAAAAAAAAAATCCGGGGTAGAAAAACATTTGTGCTCCACACATGAACGAAGGTCTTCCACCGTGTCCTAACTACACGTGACACGACGCCGCAACATGCGATAAAAGGATTCTTTTCCATGTTATTCAGAGTTTTTGTCCTAACCAGCCGTAACGGCGACCAGCGAAATTTCTATTTTAGAACCTGTGTCTATTTCTGCGACGTTGTGGCTGGAGCAACAACAACAACAACATGATAATGTCAGGTAGGGTTGGGCCAATAGACAATGCCATCGTCCATTGCCGATGGCTGACAGACATCACGATGTTGAGTTTGAATATCATTTTGCATTACCTTTATAGCCATACTGAAAGTAATAACAAAAAGTTTACCTCAGATCTTGAAAATAAATTAAAGCAAACATGCATATTAAAACTGTGAACTCAACGCAAACCTACAACCGTATTCCATAAAGATGGTTTGAGTCACTCAGTATGTGTTTTTACTAATGTTAAAAAGGTTTAATATTTATGAATTAGATTATAAACTTGTCTATTTCATTGGGAGTGGAGTGCGGTTCTCGCTTGGCTGTGATTCTTGGAGTGACTTTGTCTCATCGCAGTGTCTGGTGTAGACAGCCAAATGGCCTGGCGCCGGAATCTTGTCACGTGTAGTTAGGTACGGTGTTACGGGTTGGAAACGACAGGATGAGTAATTAATGACATAATTTTAATTTTTGGGTGATCATTCACAATAAGAATGATAACTATAACGGTAACTATATTACTGTCCAATATCACTGGTTTGTGTTATCGTTATAGTTGTAGGGTGGACTTGCTGTGTGTCACATTACAAACATTAAATGCATTGTGAATGCTGTATTATTTTGACATAACAGATTAGCTCACTTCCAGAACATAAATTTAAGGAATGTACTTACCCCCTTGCCATCCAAGATGTTTTGTCTTTCTTTCTTCAGAAAACATTTCAGGAATTTTTTCCATATAGTGCACTTCTATGGTATGAACTTTCAAAGCAGTTTTAAATGCAGCTTTAAAGGGCTCTAAATGATCCCAGCTGAGGAAGAAGGGTCTTATCTAGCAAAACGACTGTTTTTTTTTTGTAATACACTTTTTAACCACAAATGCTCATCTTGTCTAGCTCTGTGATGTGCATGCATACTCTGTGCACTCCGGTTCAAGGCAGTTAGGATATGTTTAAAAACTCACATCACATTTTCTCTTCCAACTTCAAAATCATCCTACATCGTTGTTTTACCCTTTTTGTAAACAGCGTTTGATCTTCTTTGCAAGTTCGCTTTGTAACCACTGGGTCGGTACTTCTGCAGCAATGTAGGACGATTTTGAAGTTGGAGGAGAAAATAAGATGGGAGTTTTTCAACATACCCTAACTGTATTGAAATAGAAATTGCCTTTTTGTTTGTTTTTTTTTTTTTTTAAGAAAATAGCCAGTCGTTTCACTAGATAAGACCCTTTTTCATTATCTGGGATTGTTTAGAGCCCTTTGAAGCTGCATTTAAACTGCATTCTGGAAGTTCAAACTAATGGGCACTGTATAAGTCCACTATATGGAGAAAATTCCAGAAATGTTTTCCCGAAAAAAACAAAACAAAAAAACAATATTTCTTTACGACTGAAGAAAGACATGTACGTTTTTGTTCGGGAAGTGAACTAATCCTTTAAACACTAAACTTGACTTCACCTGAAACAAAGGTGGAGGATAGAGAATTGGGGGGGTTGGGGGTTTGGGGGTTTAGACAGAGCAGGACACGGCAAGGGGAAATTGAGATCAAGGCTTTTTGTCCCCATTCATGCATGTCGTCTCTCTCTGAAGACCTCCAGCATGCAAGCAGCGGGGTAGATGCCAGCAGAGCGAGCTGCATCCGTGCATGCCTGCGGACTGCTGTTTCTGGGCTCTGCTCTGGAGGGATTTCAGCTGACAGCTGTTATTAATAAACGAGTGCTGGAGGTCAGTTCATTCCTCCGCCTCCTCTCCACCTGACTCCAGCACAGCTACACGTCCAGCATCTCACCAGCTGCTCTAAGCACCTCTGCAGGAGCCATGGACACAGAAATGGTCTTTAATCAACAGCTACCCTGACTGGCCATGTGGTAAATACAACCCACAATATTGGGCAAAAATCCAATAAGACATTTGCATCAAATCTAAAGTGTAATAATCCTTCAAAATAACTTTAATCATGGTAACACTTAAAAATCTAATTAAATATTAATAATAATTATTATTATTTTTTTTTTTTTTTTTTTTTGTGCTGACAAATCCTGATAAAATGTATCAATTTACAATTTCTGAAGAATTGTGTGACACTAAAGACTGCAGTGATGTTGAAAATTATTTGACATCACAGGAATAAATTACATTCTAAAATATATTACAACAGAAAACAGCTATATCAAATCGTAATAATATTTGACAGTATTACTGTTTTTACAGATATTTTGATCAAGTGCGTGCCACTTTTCACATATATATAATTTTAAATAAATGTGTTAAATAAATAAATCTTTATATCTCCTGAGCTCTTGTATAACCGAGCACAGTTTGCCCATACTGGGCACGCATTTACACTTCCTGTTTAAATCAAAGTGATAAACATCAGGGCAAGCATCAGGAACGCATGTTTCCGTTTTCTACTCCTATCCCTTACAGCCTAGACTGTTCTGAGATCACAGAGCAGCAGTTCTGTATCCGTTTCCCCGCTCATCCTTACTAAACACTACTGCACTCCTGCCAGTGAGAGTCGGCTGTGGCTAATCTCATCCAGGGAATCCTCAAAACAAATTTCCTGCACACAGATTAAAGCAGTTGTCCTCTCACTCGAGGCCTCTGTGCTTCTACCTGTAAACGGGCTCCAGAAAATCCCATTCATCATTAATGTGTGAAAATATGTATTCAGGACAGTGTGTCAAACTGTTCCCTGAGGACCTGTGACCAAGTTGAACCCTAAACACACGATGTGTGATGCGTCTAGAGCTTAAATCTGCAGTAACACACTCTCATATCTGCCTGAAGATGATCAAACTAGCACACACACATCCACATCTTGCCTAAAAAGAGTGCCTGAAGTGCCTTGAGCTCTGAATTAGACTCGCGTAAAGAGTTTCCACTGGAATAACTCAGTGATTTTACTGCAGTTTTCAAGAGCCAGCACTCAAGAAACTCACTCTTCCTTCTCTAGCCTCCTCTTTTTCTCCTTCTCCGGCCCTGATATTCAACATTCTACTCCTCTCAGCATTAAAGGAGTCGTATTATAAAGAAATCAGATTTCTGATTATAAAACCGCAATGAAATCCATAGTCACTGAGAAATCCTCCCTACTTCAGAATAGAAAATTATGAAAATTAAGCTGCAAAAATGACAACTTATTAGAACAGATGCTCATTTGCTTAAAAAAGTTCACTTCCAGAATGAAAATTTCCTGATAAATGTACTCACCCCCATGTCATCCAAGATGTTCATGTCGGTCTTTCTTCAGTCGAAATTAATTAATCGCGATTAATTAAAGTTTTTGTTTACATAATTTATGTGCACATACTGAATATATTTATTATGTATATATGTTATGTAATTGTAATTATGTAATTATGTTTTATATATATATATATATATATATATATATATATATCTCAATTATATGAATATAAATACGTACACGTAAATATACAGAAATATTTTCAAAATATTTACTGTATGGTTGTGTATTTATATATACATAAATATATACAGTATACACGCATATATATTACATAAACAAAATCTTTTATTTTAGATGCGATTAACAAAAAAAAATCACACAAAAAAAAAAAAAAAAAAAAAAAAAAAAAATACAAATTTCTATACATTTTAACCACAAATGCTCGTCTTGCACTAGATCAACCTCACGTGTGACGTAGGCATAAGTATCGACCCAGTGTTTACAGAGTAAGGTGCAAAGAAAGACAAAAATAACGATGTCGGATGATCGTGTAAAGGCATTTGAAGCTGCATTGAAACTGCAATTTGTACCTTCAACCAGTTGGCCACCACTGAAGTCCATTAT
Organism: Labeo rohita; assembly: GCF_022985175.1. Lineage (NCBI taxonomy): Eukaryota > Metazoa > Chordata > Actinopteri > Cypriniformes > Cyprinidae > Labeo > Labeo rohita. The sequence goes on along the minus strand of NC_066878.1, from coordinate 2,306,507 downwards.
ATGGAGAAAATTCCTGGAATGTTTTCCTCAGGAAAAACTCAATTTATTTGTGAATGAATAAAAAAAAAAATAAAGACATGAACATCTTGGATCACATGGTGGGGAGTAAATTATCAGGAAATTTTAATTCTGGAAATGAACTGAATTTCAGGCCTAAACTTGTATTCACCTTTTTCTGCGTTCAGTTAACACACTGGAGGTCACAGTTTTTTGGGGTTTTTTTTTTAAAGAAGGAGGTTTTTATTTCACATTAACCTTCTTTCTCTCTCTCCCCCACCTAAAGATCATCCAGAGACGGTTAAAAATAACACAAACACAAACAGCAGGCAAAGTCGTCATTGCCCGAACTTAACCTGCCCCATGCCACAATTAATCACACTTCCAGGTTTATAAAACAGAGCCTCCAGACACACACAAACACACACTCAGGTCTCCTGAGCTGGCTGTGTCCTGTGTTGTGACACTCAGTATCAGCGTCAGCAACCACAGTTGTACCATCCACCTGCATTTGCTGTCAGCCCATCAAGCACACATCGAGAGAGCAGCCCTTATGCTGTCAATCACATCTCCCTTAGGCCTATAGGAGGTGGTATTGTTGCAAGAGTGAATATAAAATGATGCCATCGGGTGGAGACATAATTAGGACAAAAAAACTCTTTCATATGCACAACTGGCATGCCATTATCTATGTGTACCAATGTAACAGATAGAGATTGAAATAGACATTGTGCATCTCTAAGGCTGTTTTGGATACATTTGATATTCGTTCTGATCCACAACCTAGTGCCTAGAGAGTATTTTAAAGCATTGTTTGTAGATAGATGAATCTATTTTGTACTGATACTTCTTGGTAATTCTATTACAATAGACAAGTCCACACCACAACAATAACAACAGAACAACACTAAGGAATTCCTTTTAGACCCCCTTTTTTCAGATGATGATTTTCCTGCTGATCCAATCAGAAACCACATGACTTCAAAGAGCTTGAGCATTTAAAGTGACAAACAACATATTTTCAGTGCGTGCTTATAATAAACAGAACATTATCGCTTGCCTGCATGGATGCTAATGTAGTCATTGTAGTTTTTTTTTTTTTTTTTTTTTTTTTTTTTTTTTTTTTAAATCGGCCTTGGTTCAAAATGCTCCTGATTCAAAAGGCAGCCAGTAACATCATGCTTCCTGCTAAGATGCCTAATTTTAGACAACATCAAAGGTAGCATTGCATGCATATTATATATAGAAAACTATTTCAAAATTGTTTTAAAGGAGCTTTTGTCTACAGAAAATCTTTTTAAATTACGTTTTGTCAAGGTAAACAACTGCCAGTTGTTAAACAACAGTACAATCCACTAAACAATTAAATTAAGAATCCTCTGCACTATTTGTGTAGTTGCTACTACTTCTAATTCAATCATTTATGAGGTCCTATTTCAGTTATGATGCTGCCTTAGAAGGCAGCTGTCTATGTAGGCAGCAGACAGCAAGACAACTCATTAGGTTTTGGAACGAGAGCTATGGTCTAGAATTAGAGAACGATAATGAGGGTTAACTGCTTGTGACCACAATGTTATGATTTTATTCTGGGACATAGTCACACATCTTCATGTAAAAGAGGAGTGTGGTTCTGGGTTGAGTGGAGACAAATGGTTTCTCACACATACACACACACTCAGTTAGTGCATCGCACTGTGTAAGAAAAAAAATCCTTTCAAATAATAATTAACTGGGCCATTTAAAACCACTCTGCCCCACACAGCTAATTACCCCGGACGACTTCTGCCCTCGGTTTCCCATTGTGCCCCAGAATAGCAATGGATTCAATGATCTCAGCGGCTGCACTGTGGACCGACGTCACACAAGAGCTCTTGTGTGCAATTCTCATCGCTGGCCCATGAGAACGACAGATTGAACACAGCTACCTGAACAGCTTGAATGCACGCAAATGCTCTGCCACTTTCAGATTCGACGTCTCACAGATAAAGTGATTCTGCCCTTACAAGACACTGAACATAAGACATTTCAGCATCTGTTAAAACATAAAGTGAGACAGGTGTGAGCAAATAACCACCATGTTCAGTTAACACAAGTTGGATATAATATCAGAGCATTGGTGACATTAAATACAGCAAAGCATCTCTTCTAACGGACTGCAATGGAGTTAAGTTTCTCCTGCAAATGATGGCGGCTGATTCATTCCAGCCCCTCTGAGTCAAATACACACAATGAGTTAAAAATAGAGATCCTCACTTCCTGCTCCCATTAGCTGTGTCTTAGAATAGAAGCCCCACGTTTATAGAAACACCAACACAAAGGAGAAAGACAGGATCGAAGAAAGTGTTCTGTTCGGGCTGAAACTACGGAGCAGAAACATGATTTTAAAGTACCATACGAAAACCTACAATCAAACAGTAGACTAGCATGAAGCACAAAATTTCAATTTCAGAGTCAGTTCAGTCATAACACGACTAGACAAAGCTAAAACCACTGTCTCTTGCCCGCAGGTCACCCTGTGGAAAGGGAAACCGTTAGTCATGAACTGAATGTAAAGGTCAGCGTCAGGTCACTGGGACACAGTCTGGAAGGCTGGTGACTGGCTGTAATTAAACTGATTTGGTTACAGATTTTTGGCAAAGATGCACTACCCCACCTAAAGAGATGGAGAGTGAAAGCTCAAAGATGTTAAAATGTCTTCTGTCTGGACCAAGAAAATCCCCGGCAAAAGAGATGGCTAGGTGACCTCTGCCCTCTCCGGCGACCGCTGAAAAAAGTCGCCCCAGCCGCACCGTCAGAACAAGCATCTGGATCACAGTGCTGGTCTAATCAGAACTGATGAATGTGGGTCGGCTTTAATCTTGCCGTGTTGAACTGATTGGAAGGCAGACTCTGCTTTGAAGTGGAGAATTCCATTAGCTTCCGGCGCTCTGATCCGACCAGTCCGGGAAAGCCATCGCACACACATACACACACTCACTCACTCTTTCCACCACCACACCCCCCCAAAGGCAACTGTAGAAGCCCATTTCCACAGAAAACAGCAAATATCTTTTTAAAGAGCATCCGTATGAGAGAGATTCTCAGTCTGTCCTGGCCGTCTGGGCAGCGGTGTGGCATCCTAACCAACTTCAAGGGCTCGCCTTCACTTTGATCCAGTCAAATACGACAACTGGCTGTTAAGGGATCACAGACAGAGGAGAAGAACTGAGCAAAGAGCCAGTGAAAAGAAGAAAGCAAGCCACCATCTGGGCTGACCACCAACTCTTTCTCCTCACACACAGGCGGAACCGTCTGCTCCATGCAACAAAACAGACCATACCTGATGTTGCCAGCCACCTATTTTCATTTCTTCACAAAGTAAAAGTGCCCAAGTATCTTTATGTTCAAAAGCTGTATGCCATTTAAACACCTGTATGTGTATTTATGAATGACAATAGTCAAACGGAGTTGGGTCATTCCGTGTCAAGTTTTGGATTTTGCTAATATTTCTTCTGTAGAAAGATGACATGTTTAGTGATGAAAGCCAAAATGTTAAATGTCACTGATGCACATTTCCTGAGTAATCCACTATTTTGTAGAGGGAGGTCAAAATGGCAATTTTCACCCGAGATTATGAGTCAAGTTACAGGGGGGTAAAAATGACTTTAGAAGGATGGCAGCATCATTATCTTTTTACACAGAGATTGGTAGTTCTTTTAGTAAAACCTGTTGACTTCAGCAATATTTGTTGCATTATGTGTCAACAGTGAACATTCGAAAATGGGGAAACAGAACTTTAAGTTTTTTTTCCAAAGTTTGCATGCCTGTAACTCCAGATGTATTAAATATATCTTAATGTTGTTTTAGATATTAAGTCTTAAAAAAAAACTTTCCTTTTGGCATCTTTATTTTTAATGCCATATGAGATTCGGTTCCAGAGATATTGAAATTTCAATATGGCTCCAGTAAATTGTTAAAATGTACACATTTTCAGTGGTCAAAAACCAAATGTGTGTCAGTTTGAAAAAATATGAAACTTCTTTTCTTTTAAAAAGGATTGTCTGAAGAACAAATAATCTTGAAACTAGAGATGCATCTCGTTTCTGTCAAGACAACTGCATTGAACATACCATCCTGAGTGCCATAAATATTCTTTTTCCAAAGTTCACGTGCCTACAACTCAAGAAGGCCCTAACTTAAAGGCCCTACATCATTCAGATATGGGGATCTCAATGAGGCTCCATGTCCAGGTTGTTGAATGTTACCCATTTTCAGTGATTGAAAACCAAATGTCTGCCACTTTGTATACACCTGATACTTATTTTATGTAAAGAACAATGCCTCAAGAAGAAATATAATAATGTTGAATGAAATAATGTTGAAATTAGAATTGTATCTTGTTTCCTTCTATTAAAACAATTGCATAGAACATTCCTGTTTGAGTCTCATAAATGTTCTTTTTCCAAAATTTGTGTGCTGGTACTCAAGAAATATTAAAGATAACATTTGACTCTTATATATCAAAAAAATGAAAAACGAATTCTGAAGCTGACTTCATCCAGTGTTTAGATTTTTGTACTAAAAATTTATACAAATTAGTACATATTTCATTAAATAATGCCTCATTTGCATATTTAAACCTAACATTTTAGAAAACTTGTAATACAAAAATGTAATACAAAAAAACTGGGTAAGTAAGGCAATAACTATTAGTTAATTTTTTACCCTATTCACCCGTAGTGACTCATCTAAATGTAAACGGGGGGAGATGCTACTTCTGATTGCATGAAAACCTCTAACAAATATTTACAGTGAAAATAACAGTTCAAAAGTTTGGGGTTGGTAAGATCTTACCTTGTTGATATTAATTAAATCATGTTTTAAATGAAGAAGTGGTACCAAAGTGGTATCAAAATTATCATCAAGAATTGTAACATGGTAATGCATTTGAAATGCTCAAAATCTGACAACAATCCTCCCAGGAATCTGTACATAAAAATTAAAAGTTTAAAGCCATAAAAAGGGAGATGCAAAGGCACTGCAGTTACGGGCCTGTCCTCTGTGAAGAATGAGATGGAGAGAGAAAAAGAAGCATAATCAAACACTAAGATCTTCTCATTTTGTTGCCGTTTGTATTCAAACAGAACGAAGAGCAGCAATCAGACGGTGCAGTCGAGTAAACAAAGACTGCATCATTTTGTCTTATATTACCACAGGGCAAGCGTTGAAGAGAGAGACGATAAATTAGGACACAAAACTGCAAGGAAAGCAAACCTAAGCGGTCACCTCTGGTGCTACAATCCAGCTGAGAGCCATTTATATTCCCCGACATGATTTTAATTTTAATATTACAGCCAAACAAAACCAAACAGGGTCGGATTATACAGCACTCAACGGAATCTCTCCTCCTTACAGCCCGGAGAGAACTGAAGCTGGCAAACCTCAGGAAAACCGCTTCGGTTTGTTCTTCTTGTTGTTTTAGGGAACTGTCAAGGCTCAAGGGAGAAAGACAGTGCTGAGAGCAGGAGAGGGAGAGAGAGGGAGAGGGAGAGAGAGAGAGAGACAGCTCTGAAATAAAGAGGAAGAGAGAGTGTGCTGAAGGGCAAGAGAAAGAGACAATAACAAGACTGAGATCAGGAGAGAGAGACAATTTCCTATTGTATACAAACGCACAGGTTTTTCATGCCATTAAAGCACAATAAAATTTAACATACACTGGTGAAAGAGAGAGCTAAGAAAGTGAAGGAGAAATAGACTAGCCTGGAGTCAGGACAGAGAGATCGACAGGACTGGAGAGAAGAGAGAAAGACACTGTTGGGATCGGCAGACAAAGAAACAACCCAAGATGAGAGAATCAGAAAAGGACAGGGCAAAAGGACTGAGGGCAGGAGAGAGAGAGAGAGACGGTGCTGAGAGCAAGAGCGAGCGACAGGACCGACGGCAAGAGAGAGAGAGGGGGTGAGACAGTTTGAAGCATTGTCCTACACTGTGTATTACGGCTGAAGAGAGAGATAAAGCGAGCGAACACAGAAGAGTGCAGCAGGGAGTCTGGCTGCTTTATTGCAAGATATTGGGTCATGCCTCTGTACACATGCGGGAGCGTGTTTGTGAGAGACAGACACATCTGTGTTTCAGCCCCGGCAGTTCCAGCATCTCCGTCAGCCGTGGGCTCGGACTCTGGGCTGCTTTGAATTAGTGGTTCCGTTCTGGTCAGGCTTCTCAATGACAAAAAGAACTTCTTAAAAGAACATTAGATCCCTGATCCACTGCGCGATGAGACAACACTATTAAAATACCGACCGACTGCCTTCTCAGGTCACCAAAAGACAGCACACAGCCATAAATTATTGAAGGCAAATATAGCAGTCTGTGTTCGAGGAAACACGCAAAATCAAAGCACTGGAGTCAGTGCCTCGGGTGGAACCGAACTAAACTAATACTACCAATTAAACCGAACGCATCAAATTAAACAATGACCTTCAAACGTCCCTGATTACACAAATAGCAGTCCGACAGATTTCCCAGGGTAATTATCTGTGTTTTTATATATAATTGGCAGGTATGAGCAGTAATTCATTAAATCATTTGATGACATTAAGATTTTAATTGTTGGTTCTCTGCAATCCTGAGGTGAGGCTCATGGATTCTAATCAGAAAGAGTGAACACCGGTTCTGTTGTTTGCTTCTTTGTGCTGTTCATTCCACTATTTATTGACTGAAATAATAGTGGGGAAGAAGTCAGGCTACATTTAGAACAAAACATTAGCCTATGGCTTACTGCATACTAGTGCAGTATATATTATACCATTTTTTAAAAAAAACGTGTGAGAACTAGCATGAAATATGAAACGATAAATGGTAGTTTGCCACACTGTTGTCACATGACCTCACTATTGTTGTTTAATTCTGTCCGGTTACGCAGCATTTCTGAGTCAAATTTGCTTAAGGGTGTCTTGATTAAAAAAAAAAAAAAATCATTAAGGAAATGTTACAAATGTTAGATAATATTGCAAATATGATTGTTGAGTGGAGCACACTGTATTCTGGTATCCAGTATCCCAAGTTCACTATTCAAACATTTGGGGTCAATTTTTGCTTTTTAAAGAAATGCATTAATTTGATCAAAAATACAGTAAAAATATTATTATATTATATATGATTTGGTGCTCAAGAAATATTTCTATTATTATTAATGTTAAAAAATTAGTTGTGCTGCTTTGTTGCATTGATACACATTTTCCAGGGCATTTTTTGTAACAATGGAAAAGTCTTTACTGTCACTTTTGATAATTTGAATAAAATCTTACTGACCTCAAATGTATGAATGGTAGTGTAGACTGTAGGTCTGGATGATATGACCTAAAATCAAAATCTCTTAACATTTTACCTTGATTACAATTAATGAACAATTTTTTTTTTTTTCATATGCCTTCATATTTTTTATTTTTTTATTTTTTCAAATGAAATGCCTTTCTTATCTTTCTGATTTTAAAATAATTGAAGGAAACAAACTATTTATTTTTTAGTTATTTACTGAATATTTCAAACAGCTGAAATCAAGGCACACGTTTTTATAAATGAAAACATCTTATCAAAAAGTCACATTTCAGTTTTAATGTAAAAAGCATATTTACACATCAAATATATGTAAAAAGTATGGGATTATTTTTGTGCCAATAAGAATGAACGTAACTTTATAAAACTGAACGTAACTTTCCAAGAAACGATCAAAAAAACACAATGAAAATGAAAAAATGAACTCAGTCGCACGAATTTAACATGCTCTTCAAATATGCTTCATTCTTTGTTAATGATTTTCAAAGAATCGTTTTCGCGAATCATGGATTCTGAATGCGTTGCCACAGCTTTCGCTTAGGCTTCGCAAATTTTCGTTTGCTGTTTTGGCACAAACCTCTCGTGGGGGCGGGCTTAACAGCGATCTACTCTGATTGGCTAATGAGCTTTTGATGGACAGTTGCTCTCTGACCTGGAAGCACGGATGGTGCTACAGACCCAGTGTTTACAAAGCGAACACACAAAGACTAAGGAAATGCAAGTAAATCAAACATTGTTTACAAACAAAAAGGTACAATGATTTTAAAAAGGTTAGAGGTTCTGAATTTCAGTTTCGATTACTTTTCGATTAATAGCCCAGCCCTAGTAGGCTGGCTTATCTATGCACAAAATTTCTCAGTACATACTACAAAAATAGCAGAGTAGTAAAGTAATATGCCATTAAAAACATAGCCAGAGTGAAAGAAAACTGAAGGGAAGCTTTACATTTGAGAATCAGGCAATGACAATGGATGCATTTCTAATATATAGTTCCACAAGAGCTTATCAGTGTCTCTCTGGATGGTGGTGGTATCTCCACCATGATTAACACCTGAGACAGAGAGAGAGACAGAGACAGAGAGAGAGACGGAGAGAGAGAGAGAGAGAGAGAGAGAGAGAGAGAGAGAGAGAAAGATGAACAAGTATGAAGCCGGAGGTTGGACTGACAGGCAGAGACAGACAGTGACAGCAGCAGTGAGACTGACACCCTAAAGAAAGACAGAGACAGACAAAAGAGAGAAAAAAAAAAAAAAAAACACTGAGTGAAAACTCAATCACACAGGAGGAGGCACAACACAACGGCTCATTCTGTCTTCCAACAGAGACCGAAAAACTTAAAATATCAAAATAAACCGTGAAAACGGACAGAAATGAGTCTGAAAATGAGGAAACAAAAAGTGACATCCAAACACTGAAACAACAGACACCCGCGCACACACACTTCATCCTGTTTACTGCAGCGCTTGTTTAAAAAGTGCTTATATCTCAAGAGTTTTAGCTGTGGAAGACACAGAAAGATGGAGACACAGCGCTCTCTCTCTCCCTAGTATAGTTGACGTTGCGCTGGTGTAATTACTTGCACAGACGCTTCACCACAACCACACAAACCCAGCTGACAAGTGCAGATGTAGACTTGACTACTAACAAAACTGTCCTGATTTCCACCGAGCACAAAAACAGAATGTGAACGTGTGTGATAGTCCCAGAAAGAAGCGTAACGCTGGCTTAGCTTAAAAGTGATGTCTCAGCACCTGCAAAGTTTCACGCCAGATCAAAAATAAAAGAGAGAAAGACCTGCTGCATTCCACCCATCCACAGAAGACTGATACCAGCATCATATATCAGAAATACGTGACTTACTTCACTTACTGTCTATTAGGGCTGAGTTAACTATAATGATTACATCCTTTGAACTCAGTATCTGTGTGAATCTGGACATCACTTCTGTCCAGTGCAGAGGATGCTTCCACTAAGAAAATGCTGAATAACTTGTTATGGTGTCCTTAACTGAACTGTAGGGGAAAAAAATAATAATATGAATGCCCTTCATTCACTAACCATCATCAAATTTAGTAAAACAAAATATTACTGCAATCCATATTCTATTTCTGCATTATAAGCATGTTAAATGCTTTATCAATATTGTACATTTTAATCATATAGCTTAATACCAAGAAAGCTTGCTGACTGTGACTCTCAGAGACATACAGAGAAGGAGACAGACACCAAGTGTCTGAACTGCAAAAATGACGCTGCCAGCAAAGACAATATATAGACACAGCACACACACATTTACACAGAGCACATAAAACAAACAGTGACAGGGTCCAGAATCAATTCAAAACACACTCACACGCAGGCCAGAACATGACTATCGCTGAACTGGGCAACAGAATCAATAGATCCCCTCACAGAGGGCTGCCTTCTCACATCCGTCCCAAACAGCAGCAAACAAACAGCTCATGCACACACACGAATCAGAGATCGCCCTGCCTGGGTTTTATTGCTCCTTTCAAATGCCATTGTGTCCACTGTCACATCATGCGATTAATAATAAAAAAGCCTCAGGAAAAGAGAGCAATACCTATAAAAACACTGTGTACATGTCCTTATTAAAAGCAGAGTAAATAGTTTCAGCCTTACTGAAACTCATTTAAATGTAACCTTATTATGTGACATTAAATACATTTATAATGCTACTAAAAGAGATATTTCAAATAAATACTGGTCTTCTGAACTTTCTTTATTCAAAAAAATAGATACTCAATGTGCCATAAACCCTTGGTGAGCACGAAAATAAAAAAAAAAACAACAGCAACAACAACAAACAAACCACTTTACATGTTGGCTAAAAAGCCTTTTCTTTACTGAGTGGGCAGTTCTTGGCCAGAATAAGCTTTAGTGTGAACCAAACCATGCTGCTCATCCAAACTCTGTGAAACCAATAGTTATCTCAAGTCTTCACAGTGCAGCTGACGTTTGTCTTTTCTGACGGCATGTTTAATCCTGTGCACATACCATGAGCTATAGACCAAGAATAAATGAATCCCTGTCCTGATAGGCAAACCCACAAGATGTTGGAGCTTCTGTACATCTGCAACCCAAGAACACATTTACCTGAGGACACGGCAATTTCCTGCGCCTATATAATCCTTCTGATCGGCAGCTCTCCTCATCGCTGGAACACAGACCTCGGCTGGGCTCTTTCTGTCATACTGTCTCTCTCCATGAAGCTCCTCATCTCTCTGTCCGCTCACAGGGAGAGGAGCTGCTGGGAGCTCATTGAGAAGATTTGTTCACCTGAGGTTCACAGCTGCAGTCCACAGTGAGTCCTCACACCCACAGTGTTCCTTTATTTATGCAGAAGGTTAACAACATGTTTTATCTGTATTATGTCAGCAACTGCTCTAAAAAAACAAAAAAAACAAAAACAATGTTTTAAGCTATTAGCCATAATAAAAATCACTAATGGTAAAAAAAAAAGTGGCTACAATGTATGCAAATTGTTGGACATATCAAGACGAGAAAAGTCAACAAAACTGCCAGACTATAAGCAAACAAAGTTGACAAGGATTACTGGTTAAATCTCAACTGAAACCCTGAATGCAACTAAACTAGCTACAGTGGCAAAAAGCAGAAAAAAAAAAAAAAAAAAAAAAAAAAAAAAAACAGTTCAGAGATTTGCATTGATTTGCAGCCTAAACCTGTTAAACACACACAGAGAAAAAGTATGAGTGAATCAGCCTTGAGTTTACAGAGAGCTGGAGACGACCTGATTCCACATCGATCACTCAGCCATAGTTCTCCAATTCTCCCAGGACCAAATGAGCAAACGTCCAGCCAGACTAATTAATCCGTTAGACCAACTGATTTAATTAAGGCAGCACTTCTGCAAGACGGGAGAAAACTGAATCTTGAAGAGATTTTATCAGCAGGTACAGAAAGTTTCAAATGAAGCCTGAAAACATGGACATGACTTGTGAATGTTTTACTTAATCCAGACATTTTCCCAGACATAAATCCATTTTTTAATAGAAAAATGACAAATCATATACTGCAATATTATTTCACAACTATTTTACACATATTTAAATATTTAACAAACATTTAAATATATAAATATTTAAATATATAACAAAAAACAAATATTTTCTATTTTCTTTTTTTTGTTTTTTTTTTCTTTCATTTTTTCGCATGTGACAATTCCCAAATCAGAACATATATGATGTTTACTACCAGTCAGTCAAGTTTTTGATGAAGATTTTAAAATGTTTTAATGATTTTTAAAGTCTCTTCTGCTCACCAAGCCTGCATTTATTTGATCCAAAGTACAGCAATGAGTAAATTAAAAAAAAAAAAAAAAAAAAGTACTATTTATAATAACTTTTCTATTTGAATATATTTTAAAATGTAATTTATTCCTGTGGTCAAAGCTAAATTTTCAGCATCATTACTCCAGTCTTCAGTGTCACGTGACCCTTCAGAAATCATTCTAATATGCCGATTTGCTGTTCAAGAAACATTTATTATTATTATTATTATTATTATTATTATTATTATTATTATTATCAATATTTAAAACAGTTACACTTAGCTGTTTTCAACATAATAATAAATAAGAAGAAGTAGTAGAAGAAGAAGAAGAAATGTTTTTGAGCAGCAAATCAGAATATTAGAATGATTTCTGAAGGATTATGTGACTGGAGTAATGATGCTAAAAATTCAGCTCTGAAATCTCAGGAAAGAACTACATTTTAAAATGTATTCAAATAGAAAACTGTTATTTTAACTAGCAAAACAATTGGATCAAATAAGTGCAAAATTGGATCAAATAAATGCAGGCTTGGTGAGAAGAGGAGAATCCTTTAAAAAAAAAAAAAAATAAATAAAAAAAAACATTAAAAATGCACTACCAGGCAAGAGCCATATAATAAGGACCAGTGAGATTTGGTACTTTCCAGCATAAAGGTGCAGTCACATGACTGTGAACGATGCATACGAGAGTGCCTGTCCTTCATGTGAAAGCAGGCTTCACAGAAAAACAGCATCATTCGCTCAAACAAAAATGAAATGGCTCAAAACAAAACCAGAACTTGAGCTGAATGGGTAAAACTTGTCCTTCTCAACAGGCCTCCGTGAATCTGAAAGCTAAGATAGGATATGGGAACACAGAAATGACTTTTCTTTTGATTTGACAGGGGACTTGTCAAAGACAATCACCCTGTGGCTCTGCCCAGAGCAGCCTGCGATCTATTCCTGTCTCTCACAACACAAAGAAAAGCCACTGAACAACAGAAATCCCCTCAGAAAAGAAATAAGTCTACAGTGAGCACAGAACAAAAGCATAAAAAGAGAGACAGACTGAGAGAGAGAGAGTCTCCAGTTGTTTGTTCAGTCCCATGGTCCATCACCTTGATCTGGGCTGATCGAGCAGCTGTGTACTGGACAAAATCTTGGCTTAAACCCCCCGTCTCCATCTAATAAACCCAAATCCAGCAGCCGGATATCAGCCTCTCTCTGTGTGCCCTCCTGCTGTTGTGGAAATGTCCTGTTATTGCTGCTCTCTCTTTATTGATCGGGGTGTAATTGCTCTAAAACTCTGTTTGGAGGCGCTTCCTTTTTCCATGTGGTGTTGAGGGCATACTGGGGTTTCTCAAACATCTCAAACCACAAGCCACAGTCTTTCCCAGAGATATTAAAGCTCTAAACTGGCGCTCTGCAGGATACCGCCTCTTAGAGCACAATGACTTTTGAAAGTGTCTTTGAGCACAAGTATCCAGTCTGAGTGGACCATGGAACACAGGACAGTCAGTCCTATGAAATCAGCTCCAAGATGAGCCCTTTCAGTGTGAAGACTGCAGTTCCTCTACCAGTATAGCTTTAAAGAGATAGCTCACCCAAATTGTAAAATCTGTCATGGTTAACTCACCCTCATCGTTTCAAACCTGTCCATAAAAGGCACGTCAATGGTCACCAAAACTGTTTGGCTATCCACAGCCTTCAAAATCTTTTTCAGTTTGCTGTACTAGTAAGACAGTCATACAGTCTACGAACAAAGTTTGAGCAAATGATGCCAGAATTTATTTTTGGATGAACTATCCCTTTAAGATGACTGCATCTGAAAAGCTAATACAAACACAAACACTTCACAATGAGAAAGACAGACAGAATCATGTACATCATGAGTCACGTTCAGACAGTTCCAAAATACATCTCCACTAAAATAGCACAACACACTGACACACACTAGATGAAAAGGCCCACAGCAAGATCACAGCAGAGGAGGAGGAGATGACTACTGGAATAAAGAAGAAAAAAAAAAAAAAAAAAAAAACAAGACACAGAAAGAGACAGAGAAGAAAATGAGAGAGTAACCATACAGTAACCCTGTAACCATGCAGGCAAATCATCTCCGCCTCTGGTTTGCTGACTTTTCATTGCATGCAAATGTTGGTCCGACTGGAGGACACAACCAATATTCAGCCCAGTTGAGAGTGGTATGACACTGCAGTAGTATTACATGCCTGAATGAGAGCCAAAAGTCAACCGTCCTTCACTTTTATCTTGTCTAGATTCATCACACACCTGTTTTATCGCCCTGGTGCAGCAACGACTGGAAACTGCAGAATCTTTGTAGAGCAGAATGTACTTTTGAACACAGAAAGAACACCGTATTGTCTCATATATGCATCTTATGACAGTGAAGGTATGACAAACTTCCTCCATGCATTGCTAATCAGTTAAACAGCATGATTCCACCCACATGGAATCTGTGCACTTTTTTTTTTTTAAACCATTTTCTGCACTAACTGTAAATAAATATGGTAAATATGGATTAACATTAACATTACCGGTATTACTGGTAGCAGAGAGCGTGATCTTTTTAAACTAAACATAACTGAAAAACTTTTTGCACTTGACGTCATCTAGATAGCATTGTTAAGCAACATCAAAACGAAGTTGAAATTCTGGCCATTAAGAGCTTTGGGCTATCGGATTTTTGCCGATTCCAATTTTCTTTATAAGAACTATAATGAACAACACATGCAAACAAAAATCTTTGTTTTGTTTTGTTATATACAAAACAAAACAAAAAATATATAAAATAAAAATAAAAATGTGTTATACATTACAATTCCCCCAATGTGGACTGTTACAGATATTCTCTATAAATGCATTTACACTGCAAATTTCATAATTGCATTAAATGCATAAATAATTGTATAAGCAGGGCTCAAAATTGTGACCATTTTGGTAGCATATGCTCCCGGAATTTAATCTGAGTGACCTTAAAATATATTTGGGAGCATTTGTGCAAGTGTGAGTAATTGTTGTGGTAAGACTTGTTTTAATTTCTTTACAAAACATTCGCCAAGTACTGTACAGTATATGACTGCTGTGAGCTGATACAGTGAGCCACTCTACCCAACATTAGCTTACATAACCAATTAAACTTAGTCCTTACATTCTTAGCTTTAATGCAAATTTTAAATATTCGCTGTCAATCAGTTGCAGTTCTGGCGCCTCCATCTCACAGGACATACATTCACACCAAAAGTTTACTCAGCAGCAGAATTCCACTGCACTTATTTGCAATCACACAAGTACATTATTTGCATGAGCTTTAAACCTTGCCGCTTAAACATTGTATTCATGTGCTGTTCTGACATGCGCTTACATTTGAAGCGTGTGCATTTAAAAAATAAATAAATAAATAAATAAAAAGCCTTTCAATCAGCGCCTGGTTACTGGAGTAAGTTATCTTTCATGTGTGATTTGGCCCAGGTGTTTTATGTAGCATAGCTAAAGTCTGTCAGATCATTCTGTTTTTGCTTCAGATACAGCTCATGCACGCAGCATCTTTGTGTGAATTACGTTTAAAAATGCAGTGGTTGCCTCTAACTTAAATGGCTCAGGATCAGGTTCGACTGGTGAAGCTATTAATCATAAGAATGTTGTTGACCGTTCCTCTCAATTGGCAGTTGCGGTGCTCCTTAATACTCATTGGGTGCTCCTAAAATTTATTTGGTGCTCCTAACTTTTTGAATTTGGGAGCAGCAGTGCTACCAAGTAAAAAAGTTAATTTCGAGCCCTGATAAGATCATTGTTTTAAATATTTTTTAAACATACAAATAAGAAATGTTGGGAAAAATGCAATGATAATTTTAAATATGAAACCAATCCCCCAGTAGGTGGCAGCAAAGGTCATTTAGTCATTCATTCAACGGATTTGTTCAAACGGCAGATTCATTTCGAAACAAGGCAAGTGACTGTCTTTTATGGATGGGTTTCTGAATCATTGACTCACTTGATTAGTTCAAAAGCATGAGTTAATTCAACAAAACACCGCTATGTTGCTCTGAGACATG
The DNA here is from genome assembly GCF_022985175.1 of Labeo rohita. Lineage (NCBI taxonomy): Eukaryota > Metazoa > Chordata > Actinopteri > Cypriniformes > Cyprinidae > Labeo > Labeo rohita. Next base: position 2,290,827 of record NC_066878.1, on the reverse strand, counting down.
CAGCAGTTCTGCTGTAGCTTTGATTGGAACTATTTTATCAGCGAAACCGAGCAAAAATAGTCAATATTGTGTCTACAACGCAAGTCACTTAATTTTAACTTCTTGTTTATTGAATTACTATTGTATAAAATCAGTGTCACATTGCAATCATGTTGATATTCGGGTTAAACATCTAGGTCGCGCAATGCTGAGTACCTAAATTATATGTTATAATATTTTATTTCTACCGCTCTATGCATCTATAACTTTCCATGAGTGCCATTGCGGTCATTTGTTTTAAGAAAAGTCTTTCTCACATACTTACTCAGGCTGCACGAGCCTCATCTGGCACCGCATAAATACATAATCAGTCGCCATAAATGTGATATCAAAATGGACCGGCTTGGAATCAGCAGACTGACCATCCGGTCACCGGTTCGGGCCGACCATGCGGAAAAACGGTTAATTCCAGTCCCTGGCCGGTCGATCTGTGAAACTCTAGTTTAAACAGACTAACTGATTGGAGAACTCTTGGAAAATTCACAGGATGATCCAGTTATGGTATTTTACTTACAAATTACAAAGTCAAAAAGAAAAAAAAAAAAATATATATATATATATATAATATACAAAATGGGTGATTTTGGATGAAAAATCTATGAATGGATGCATTTCAAGAACAGACAGGGTGAAATTTCATTTCATGCCAACTTTAAGGGCAAACTTGAGCCTCATTGTCCAAAAGTTTCCTCAAAAGTGTGGAGTCCTTCACAAATGCTTGCAAAATCATTTAGACAAAAAAAAAAAAAAAAAAAAAAAAATTCTCTCTAAGTTTCTCTAAGAAAAACGCTACATTGCGGAAGAAAAGAAATTGTGGCCAGGGGATGTGTGGGTGAGGGTCAGGCTTGAATTCTGCAGAATTTTCTGCTGAACTTTCTGCAGAATTCTATGCCTGCTGATTGTGTGCTGGCCTGAGCATGATTCATCAGCACAGTGAGTCCAGGCAGACCGGAGCCTTATCAGCCTGATTAGCAGAGACCATGTGCTGTTGGAATAGTTTTAAGCAGTAGAGACCCTAAATCCCATCTCAAGACAAGTGTTATCTGAAATCCATAACAGGTACACCCACAAACTACAACGAAAGATCAGGTGAACGGTGAGAATCACTGCTGAGCTTTAAGAAATAAACCATAGTTTATTTTCAACATCTTTTTCCAAAGCATTAAAAAAAAAAAAAAAAAAAATCTTTTTCAAAACAACACTGAACCTTAGTGATTTTCTTTGTATACACAAAATAAAAACACTGTGTTGTAATATATTTTGAGTCTCAGAAAATTTTTATTTTGGGGTAAACTATCACTTGATCACATTACATCACTAATCTATTATTTCTGGGCTTTTGCTGCTTTTATTGGCAGAGATGGAAAAGGGAACAACGGGAAGGAGAGGAGGGAAACCGATCAGCACTCCACCTGCATAAGCATCACAGCCACGTGTCACAGCGCTAACCACTAGGCCACGGCTCCAACTGAGCTCATCCACTACATTTACGTTCTCCTATACAACCTATGACACCTCTTTCATATGCCATTCATCCCCCCTTCCCCCCAAGCAGTTACAATCTTTTTGCCACGAGGTGAGCGTGAGGTGTCCAGATACCATGATCCCATCAACTCAGCGCTGATTGATTGACTTTTCCCTCTCGATGATCCTGGCTGCCTTTGCCAGATATCGGATTGTTTCTTGTTTTCTGCGAAAAGTCGATGGGCGTCCTGTCTGCTCTGCGGAGCCATTTTTAAAGTGCATTTCTTTTCTTAACTAAAACCCACACGAGCCAGACACACGCACTGCTGGAGGGCTGTGTTTACACTTCAGGGTGTTTTCTGCCTTTTTTAGATGGAAACAGAACTGAGAGTTTCACTTGAGAAACTGTAACATCATGCACGCAAAAGTGCAGCTGCAGGAGTCCCATTTCGTGACAGACCTAACCAAAAAAAATGACTCAAAGAGAGAGAGTAAAAGCATAGACGAGAGAAATAGAGGTCAGCAATCATTTTCTAGTGACTTTAATGGCAGAAAACCATGGCAGAGTTATTAAGAGGGGGGAAAAACAGGAAGTTTCTGAATACGTTACACCATATTCTAACCAGACACACTGTGACATGCGATAAAAAAAAAATCTTTTCCATGTTAATCAGAGTGTTTGTCTTAACCAGCTGCGAGAGTGATGTGCAGTAAGTGCAGGGGATTCTATTTTAGAAACAGCTTCTATTTCTAAAAACCTACACACTATGATAATCTCAGGTACTGATTATATGCTTTCTTTAAATGTTAAATGGGTTTAATGAGTTTGAATATTTTGCATGCTATTTATAGCTACACTAAAAACAACAATATTTTACCTCAGATCTTGAAAATAAATTAAAAGAAAGAAGAACCGTCAGCGGTGATTGCCTTGTGGGCAGCACATCAAAAAATAACATCGTCCCGGCCAATAAAGGCAAAAATGCCAAAAATAAATCTGTGAAAAACTGTAAAACTGTGAAAACCATGTGAACAAACAAGTGTACTCAATGACAAAGATTTGATCAGCCACTCGTATGTATTTTTAATAATGTTAAAATGATTTAAAAGGCTGCCCCTTGGTAATATTATTAAAGGGGTCATCAGATGCCCATTTTCCACAAGTTAATATGATTCATTAGGGTCTTAATGAAAAGTCTATAATACACTTTGGTTAAAAATTCTCAATGTTTGTGTAAAACAACACCCTTTTTACCTTGCCAAAATCAGCTCTGCAAAAATCATCTCATTCTGGTCGAGGCTGCTTTAAATGCAAATATCTGCTCGCCTTGCCCCTCTCTTCTCTCTGTGGAGAGACGCGTCTGTTTACTTTAGCCACATTTACCCACTTTTAGCCGCTAAATTTGCTAACTAGCATATTATTAGGAAAGACGATTGCAAAGATCCATAAAAAAAAAAAAACATTAAATTCACTTCTGCTGTAAATGAAGCTGGATCATGAATGATTCGCGTGAACATAGACGAATATATGTAGATCGGGAGGCGCATTCCATTCACAAACAAACGTAATTTACTACATCTTCAGAGGCTCAGATGTCGGGAGTAAATGACGACCACTATGTTCATCATTACATCCAGCAACACAACACCTCAATCTGAGATATTCTTGTCTAACTTACATCCCTGCTCCGGCATCAAAACAAAGAGGGCGGACTGTTACAGCTGGTAAAACGCTCATGTCAATCAACTATCGTGGGAGCGCGCTCTGTTGGTGTGACGCCACAACGACAGGCATTTGAGAATGGCTCAATTTGAAAAAGGGAATATTATTTTTACGGATTAATTAAAAACCACTGCATGGATTTTTTTCATTATAGGGTAGATTTGTACATACACTGCCAACACACATCAGTGTTCAAACAACATGTAAAAGTGAGCTTAGCATCCAATGACCCCTTTAATATCTATTCATTAGATTATGTACTTGTATTTTGATATCCATTTTATTATTAAAAAAAGAGTTATATTTCATTCTTTATAGACTCTTGAGATCACAGTAGAGTACTGCATGTCAACTAGAATAAAAGTATCAGCTCAGTTGTCTTTGCATGCTAATTAATAAATGAGATCCAAGAGAAACACAGCAACTAAATGTAAAAAACTATGCATAATTAAGGATACACGTTCGCAACAGAGTTTGGTTGTAATAGCTAACAAAAATGTACATTAAAAAGTTTAGCATCCTGTTTGCAACAATGGACTTTTATAGACTACCTTAAATCTTGATAAAGTCAGGAATTAAGCTGAAATGGAACGACTTAGCCATACAAGAAGTCAATTTCTATCTCACATGAGTTCTAGTAATCAAGAACAACTTAAAGCTGAGTGGTGGCTTACGGCGAGCACATGCTAATGAGGCAGACAGGAAACCGTTAATCACACTGGTCACCTCTTCTGAAGAGACTCGTGACTAGCTGCCATTTCCATAACAAGTTTTCAAAGCTCTTCTAACAACACAAGAGGCCACAGTCCCAGTGGCAATTAAAATCTTGTCAGGACATGCCATGATCTGTTGTGATATCACAGTGTGACACAACGGCAGCAACAAATGCTGGCTGGAAAAAATCTTGGGAGACCACGGTCACTTTGGCTACCAAAGACAAACGTCTGCAGGAGAAGAGAGGATAGCCAGTCTTCCATGTTATGTATGACATTCTCAGACACAAAGGCTACGAAAAAACTCAGCTTCAAGTGTAAATGACATCACTGATGACATCACAAGGGAATTACATTCCCACAGCAGAATTTTATTGCTTAGAGTTCTCACTGAAGTTGCCACACCTATCCAGATCTCTCCTTCTAAACACAGCGCAGATTTTTTCCTTCACCTCAATGAAATGCAAACCTCACAAACCGCAAACTGCAATAACACAGAACAGCTATAAAGAGTCCATAAACAACAAGAGAGCCGCAATCAGGTAAAAAAAAAAATAAAAATAAAATAAATAAGTCTCACTCTAGCGGACACAGACCTCATACTGAGAAATAAACATGAGCACTGGCGTTCAGGTGGAGCGCAGGCAAGATGTGTGACAAGAACGATTAACTGGCTGCTTGCAGTCTAAAATCAATTTTGCATGTACAAAAAAAGCCAGTGCAATGCCAATAGATCTGCTTTAATCCTATTGCCTTAAGATGCCTTAAAATCCATTCTCTGATTCACACTAAAATAAATACAGTTCTGTCTATACGCATGCACTCAGGCTTATGTTTGCTTATGAAAAAAAAACAAAAAAACAACAGCAACACATTATTCTTCATCTATTTTTTAGTATAAGAAAAAAGACGCAGCAGACATGACGCTAAGGTACAATACGGAGAAACCTGTCCGTGTCTCCCTGAAATTGACAATTCGGTTCTCATAACCTGCCGTCTGCAGGGGAGTTCATATTGTTCATGGGGGTCCGGAAAAAAAATAACAGTGCTGCCTTGGAGCAAAATGTATTTTCTTTGTTTCAACAGGAATCCAGGGACCTGAGGAGGGGGGGGGGGCGTCTGAGCCGTTCTTTATGTTGTAAGAGAAAAGGTTAAGAGACCAAAACTCGCAAATAAAGAAGGGGAAAAAACTGTCTGGAAATTTTGGTAATACATGCCAACAGACTTCGAAGACATGCCCTGGATCTAAGCGCTTTCCTCCTGTCTGAAACCTGAGCCATTCAGCAATGGAAAAAAAAAAAATAATAAAAAAAAAAAAACTCTCATCTGTGAGGCACTCAAAACCAAGAAAAAAAATACATTATTGATCGTGTTTGTTGTGGGACAAAAAAGAAAGAACCTGCCAGGGTGGACGGCACTTGGGCGGACACTCTGAGCTTCAGACCAATTTAAAGAATAAAGAGGAAGAACTGCATTAGCACAAAAGAGATGGACACACTGACACCTAATCAAGAGCACTACCCACAAATCCCTGCAAATCATTTTAGATGGACACACGCATCACTGACTGACCAAATCATTGGTATCTCACACAGGTCTGCACCACAAGAGCTGAAACATCATAAAAAAAAAATACAAATATGAGATTGCTTATGCAAGAAAGTTTGAAAAATTCTGACCTTGGGTTGAGCGCGTCGAGGAAAGGCGACCTTAGGATCAATCTGTGTACAAACAGAAAGAGGAGAGAGAGAATGATGAGAAAGAAAAAAAAATAATCACAATACACTTTCATTCATTAAGAAATCATCAACACCATCAAGCTTCAGGATTACGATCATGGATGGGTGGTACTGGAATGACGATATTAACTCTTTGGCTTGTCATCTTGTTAATTTCAGTTTGTGTTCCGTCTAGTGAAGGTGTGCAGACAGAAAGAATTATCAGAGAAACTATTTCATGCTCCAGTGTCACACTGTCTTGCTTCAGCCTTAATACAGCTTCTTATAAAGAGGAGTTTCAAACAATCTCATACAGGCAGACGTAGTCAAGAGGAAAAACATAAACAGATCGAAATTGGGCTCTTGCAGGAAATTACTTGTCCATGTTCAGCAAGGCAAAGGCTTTAGATTGTAGCAAAACTCCTAGTGTAGATTTGAACGTTTGCCTGAGGGCTCTGCAGCATATAAGTGTGTATCATTACTGACACAGCCTTTCTAAATAAAACACACACACACTGACTGTTTCTTGCTGGATAGAATCGTAGGAGTCATTTTTCTTCCTTTCCTATATATGTGTGTGTGTGTTCTCTATGTTGGCCATTTTAAATACAGATATGTCAATTCACTGTGCTGTGCACAGGTAATTATTCTCTGAAATGACACACTGGTGTCCACTGAACTAAACCCTTTTACTCCCATAATTCCGTTTGACTGAGCTGTGATTGTTATCTCTCCAAATCAGGTCAATTAGAGAGATGGATTTTGTAACACCTGGGTATGGAAACCTTCTCTGTGATGAATTTCATGTAGCGATTCGTTTTAGCAATTAGCCTGAGGCTTAACCAATTCAACCTCAATTACTCCATAAAAACAAGCCTGTGTGAGCAGAAACAATACTACGCTTTGAATTTCAAATCAGTAGAAATTAGGAGTCTTTTTCCATACACCCTGAGAACAAGTATCCCATTCTGATGAATGCACGGATAAATTGAGAAACATTTGTGTGTATGCTTAGTCCGTAAATAAGGCTCCAGACTAATCTGATATAGGTTTTTGAGTAGGGTTGTGTATCGTTAGAATATTATGAATTACGATTCCAATTCTTTTCGATTCCCAGTTTCGATTCCAATGTGAATAAAAGATGATATCAAGCATATTTATTCTGTTTCTTTTTTTGCTGCTAAACATTTAGTTGCAGCTGAATACCATGAACAAAAAATCAACAGGCTACATAAAAACAAGATTCACTTAAGAGCTGTTTGCAAAATAGACCTGCATGATTCTGGATAAATTGGGTTGTTGTTGTTGTTTTTTTTAAATGGAAGTTGTGGTTACGATTCTGAAGAAAAAAAAACAGACAACTAAACAAAATCACATGTAGGCCTATTTTAAGTAAATGATTCAGTGATTCACTCAAGATTTACTTGGTTCATTACTGGATGAATCAGTGTTTTTGAATGAATGATCAAAGACAAATACATTACTAACAGCCCCCTTTCACCATCTACTGGCATAACAACATAATTGATAAATCTTTAACATTATTTGGAATGTCAAATTAACTTTCAAAAGGATGATTTACTCTATTTTGATCTCTACCGTACATACGAGTTCATATCCAGACTATGAACTTTTATCCCAGTACTTCTGTGATTATTTGAATGTTTGTAACACAGAAATAATGAACAGTGTGGTTGAAATGGTTTCATTCATATACATGACAGTGTTTCTCTTTAGGTCAGCGGCAGCACAAACACTAGTCGTACGCTGCCCGGAAGAAAGGTTGAGGAATCAAACAGATGAATCATTATAATTTAGGAACAGAATCACGTTGGTATTTGAATCGTGTTTGTGATCTTTAACTATCTGTTAAATTAAAATCCGTTGTCATATTGGTGGTGACGCATTTATTGCAACATGTTTAGCTTGTCACAAATATTATAGGCTACTTTGCTTTTTCAACTTCTGATCGCAAGAGTATCCATACCTTCGAGCGCTAAGCCCTTATATTAGCGAGCAAGGTCCTGGCAGATGAAAAAAAAAAAAAGAACCACATATAGGAATCGATAGGCGGAATCGAAATTTTAATTTCACAAGAAGTATCCGATTCCTGACCTTAAGCATCCTATTCTGGAATCGAAATCAATTTGATACCCAACCCTATTTTTGAGTTTATGCATTTGCAAATGGTCCAGTAACAGTTGTCTGATCAGATCTCCAATTAAATCAATAAGTTGCATCTACAGGGTCAGGACCTTAAAGGTCATCACTAATTAGGCCTATTAGCACGAAACACTTTTAAAAGCAAAACCACTGTAGTCCCAGCCATTCAGTCAGACAAAACTAATCACAGACAAAAAAAAAAATCTTTAAATGTAGTGATAATCCAAATCAAACAGCAGACAGCAGTTATTAAGCCAATATGTAATTTAGACTCAAGAACACATTGTTTAAATAAAGTCTTGTGTATTTCCACATGAAGCAATTACTGCGCTTCTCCCATCTCAGCAGTAACAGTTTAATGTGTTAGTGGCCTTTTATTGCTTTCAGATAGAGGCTTCGTTTACATCTGGTATTAACATCCTTTTTGGCTGATACAATCACAAGTGGTCAGTGCTAAATACGAAGAGACTGGATTACTCAAACCACTTTTGTTGGAAGTCAGAAACTACCACATTACTTTCGTAAAGTACTCTTAGCTGGTTCCATGCTTAAAATAACCATACAATCAGAAAGATTTGGAAAAAATCTTTCAGTTCACATGAAGCACAGGCAAAGTTCAGTTAAATGACTACTAATTTATGGGGAGATTATCATGCATGTAGATATTCTGCATATTTTTGCCCCATTCAATCACAAGAAATGCATTTGAGATATATACAGTTGAGGTCAAAAGTTTACATATACTTTGCAGAATCTGAAAAATGTTAATTATTATACCAAAATAAGAGGAATCATACAAAATGCATGTTTTTTTATTTTATTTATTACTGACATGAATAAGATATTTCACATGAAAGATGTTTACATATAGTTCACAAGAGAAAATAATAGCTTCAGAATTCATGAAAATTACCCCATTCAAAAGTTTACATACGCTTGATTCTTAATTCTGTGTTGTTACCTGAATGATCCACAGCTGTGTTTGTTTGTTTAGTGTTAGTTGTTCATGAGTCCCTTGTTTGTCCTGAATAGTTAAACTGCCTGCTGTTCTTCAGAAAAATCCTTCAGGTCCCACAAATTCTTTGGTTTTTCAGCATTTTTGTGTATTTGAACCCTTTCCAACAATGACTGTATGATTTTGAGATTCATCTTTTCACACTGAGGACAACTGAGGGACTCATATGCAACTATTACAGAAGGTTCAAACGCTCACTGATGCTCCAAAAGGAAAAACAATAAGAGCCAGGGGTGTAAACTTTTCAACAGAATGAAAATGTGTGCATTTTTCTTATTTTGCCTAAACATTTTTTTTTTTTTTAGTACTGCCCTTCAGAAGCTACAGAAGATACCTACATGTTCCCCAGAAGACAAAATAATGAACCCGGAAAGGGTTCAAATACACAAAAATGCTGAAAAACCAAAGAATGTGTGGGACCTGAAGGATTTTTCTGAAGAACAGCAGGCAGTTTAACTGTTTAGGACAAATAAGGGACTCATGAACAACTATCACTAATCAAAAAAAAAAAAAAAAAAAAAAAACATCTGTGGATCATTCAGGTAACAACACAGTACTAAGAATCAAGCGTATGTATGTATGTATGTATGTATGTATGTATGTAAACGTCTTTTATGTGAAAGATTTTATTCAGGTCAGTACTAAATAAAAAAAATAACATGCATTTTGTATGATCCCTCTTATTTTGGTAAAATAATTAACATTTTGCAAATTCTGCAAGGTGTATGTAAACGTTTGACCTCAACTGTATATACCAGGTTTAAATAGTGATCTGAGACCGATCTTAAAACCAGGTGTGAAGAGAATCAATGAGACCCATTCTCTAAAAAAAAAAAAAGATCCAAAACTGCTCACTGTATTCTGAACAACACTGTAGATTTGTCTGTTCCTATGAAGTTCTTGAAAATGCCATCTTGGCAGACAGCTCACTAAGTTTTAAAACACATGCTATTTTTTTTTTTTTTTTTTAAAGTATGCCTTGCAGATGCATCCTCCACCAAAAGTTTCTCTTCAAAAAGACATCACTCAAAGTGTTTACTGTTCCTGTACACTGTACAAAACTCAGCACTGATTGCAGGAGACGAGATAACAACCCCCCACTGCGATAAAAAGCTCACAGAAATCTGATTTCGGCTGAATACAAGCGACACACAGCACAGCCCTGAAACCTCACTGCCAGTCGTAATTATTCATTACCGTCAGATTTACAGACAGCGTCAGATACGTGAGTGTTTCTGGAGCACAGAAACTTGGAGAATGAAGACTGCGTGCGGCGTAGTCGCTCCAGGTGTTCTGCGTAGTTTGTCTGACATTTAGGGTTTTTTTGTTTTTTTCTACAAACCAAACATACTAAAGAAATCAACGCACAGCAGAGAAGTGTCATTTTCAGAATGCCAGCACACTGACTGATGTAACTACATATTTCTATTATAAATGTTCACATTTTCAACACTCTAGGGGTCATTTTTTATTTTATCTTCATATTTCAATTTGGATCTGTATGCAACTGAACAGAATAGAGAAACTGAGCTAAGTGAACTGAGTTTTTAATTCAAGCTATGGAGGAATGCAAGTTCATTATATGAAGACATGCAAAGGGAAATATCAAATCCATGTGAGTGGAAAGTGCATGTCCATGAATCTCAGGTGACTGTGAAAGGAAAGAAGGGGGAAATCCAGAGGTGTCCCTTCAGTTCAGAATGAGATCAGATGAGTTTATAACAGTTATCTCTGAGTCATTTCCCAGATAAACAAGGAAAGGACACATTTCAGCTCAGAGACCTTGAATGAACGTCAGTCTAAACACCATCTATACGGATGCCAGAATTTATTTAACACAAAGCGTTCTATCAACAAAATAAAGATGAGCCAGTTTCAGCCCCCTTTACGCAAATATAATAAATATTTGTTTTAAAGAAAAAAGACAAAAATAATAATAATAAAATGATAGCTACAGAATATCAGAAATCTTTAATATATATATTGTTTAAAGTTGCAAAACATGCACAAGATCAACAAATCATAAGATTTACAATGCAGCTCTGGCCCTATATGACAAGTGCCGGCTCCGATCTTTTTTACACTGGCCCTAGGCCATCCATATTGTTAAGCCTGATATGCAAGTACGTAAAACTCTCGTTCCACTCAACCCGACAAAAAACTAACTTTTTAATAAAGAGGCAGGAAATAAACCGACATGAGAAAGGAAATGAAAAACTCTGTGGGAAAGAACTTCACATCTGAATGACATCTGTTTCAGTGCACACACTCTATCCTCACAGTTACAGAAACCGAACGTTATGAAGTGATACATACCGTCTTGGAGTCTAATTCGTGGTGTGGTTGTGCTAAGACTTTATCTACACTGGAAACATCTGCAAACGTGATGAAGCCAAAGCCTCTGTGAAACAAGAGCACAAAACACAGTGAAGGTCAGGCGATAACTCCACAGAAGAGGCAGAAAAACTGTGACAGCATACAAAGCTCTCTTATATATTTGTTGATACACTCAGTGAAGGCAGGGATGTTGCAATCATTATGACACTTCTAGAAATTTCCACTTGTTGTGATATAATCACAACTTTTCAATACTTTAGTGTGTCACTGCTATACTTTTTAAATCTTTTTTGTGCCCTTGAATAAACTTAAAGTATGTATGTATGTATGTATGTATGTATATATATAATAATCACGCATTGTACAAACATATGAATCACAAAGTGCACATGTAGAAAATATAATAAACACTGTCTGGAAATATTGGCAGATCTGGTCAGTTTTTTATAGCACATTAGATATTTATACAGGGGAAGTGACCCTTTAAGCCCACGAAAACCTAAATTTAAAGATTATTACTATAAATTATAAAGAAAACGCAATATTCTACTGTGTCATGAACTGGCAAAATTAACATAATCAACATATTTCTTTGCTAAAACAGAGTTCTCTCATTTTAGGCCCTATAGCCCATCATGCCAGTCTTTTTTCCTAGGTGCAGTAGGTAAAATTCATGAACAGTGTTTGGAGTACAACCAATTCTGTTAATGTTTTTATATGAGATTCAATGGGTTCTCTTAGCCTAGTTTAAAAAGAACAATAGAGGTCAAATGGCAGCTTTGCTTAGAAGCTCACAATGACAAAAATAAAAAGTTATATTAAAATATTGATATGATTATTTTTTCCAATATAATATAGCTACAAACACTTAATATTTTTTCTTGTTCTGCCGCATGTCTTTGGGGGGGAAAAAAAACAAATTAAAAAACATGCAAAATATTGCTAAAAAATAACGATAAAATAAACATTAAAATTTTATTAACCAAGCCACTTTCATTAACAATTTCACAAAAAAAGTTTTGATGTGACTTCTACAGTGCCAGATAGTAGCAATATATCCTAAATAACTCAAGAACTTATTCAGTTAGCTCTAAACAAAAAGAAAAGGACAGTAAGAAAAATCTGCATTCGCTACAAAACATAATTTCTAGTATAGAAATTACAGTGACTAGTCATAATAATATAGTCACCACCGATAAACCACTACTAAACATAATGTTGAAACTTTAAATTTTCTGTAAAGCTGCTTTGCATTGATTTGTACCTTGAAAGGCACTATACAAATAAACTTGAATTGAATTTCTCTCATTCTTTGTATTTACGCACTTTAAAATATAACAAGTGGGCATATGTGGCCTTATTAGGGTCACCTCACCTGTACAGGGAACTGTCAATTATGTATAAAAGACATAAGACTGAGATACACATGTATGTATCTATTCATATGCATGTGTATACACATACACACCAATATATGTGACCCCAAAACCAGTCGTAAGGTCAATTTTTTTCTTTAATTGAGATTTATACATCATGAATAAATAAGCTTTTAATTGTTAGGATCGGACAACATTTGGCCGAGATACAACTATTTGAAAGTCTAGAAATCTGATTTTGCAAAAAATAAAAAATAAAATAAATAAAAATATTGAGGAAAAAATCGCCTTTAAAGTTGTCCAAATGAAGTTCTTAGCAATGCATATTACTAATCAAGTTATGATACATTTACAGTAGGAAATTTACAAAATAATTTTATGGAACATGATGTTAATAGCCTAATGATTTTTGGCATGAAAGAAAAATCGATAATTTTGCTATTGTTATAAATACATACAAGTGCTACTTATGACTGGTTTTGTGGTCCAGGGTCACATATATAACCTACAATACATATGAGCAAAAACACTGTCCTTTGTAATATGATTTAGAAGTCACTCAATAGGAATGGCACTCTTGCAGTACAGTCCCCCTAACTCAGTGAATCAGCTGCCTGTCCCTTTACTCTTCATCTGCCCTTAACACATTGTAATACAGCAGAATAAAGACAGAGGAACATAGAGAGAGCACGTGTGTTTACCTGGAGCGTTTGGTTGTGGGGTCGCGCATCACCATACATTCTCTGATCTCCCCATATTTACTGAAATAGTCTCTAAGGCTGTCTGAAGACAAACACAAGGACACAAGAGGGTTACGGCGTGTCTACGGTGCAAGTGAGCGACGGGCATAAGCCCGCACGCTGCCGTTATAATCAACGAAGGTCGCGCGCTTCACACTTCGCTGATTATAATGAGAGCGTTCAAGTTTTGTCGCGTCGCTCGCTTTTAGTGTCAGATGACTGGAAATTACAATAACCTTGTGCGCAGTGACACACATACAAACACCACAAAGCTCTCATTGCGTGCCACGGACACATATAAAGCGAAACAACTTCAAAACAGAAGAAATTCGCCTTACCTGGTGAGGTTTGCCAGCTGAGGCCACCGATAAACATTTTACTGTAAGGAGAAAACATGGTATAAGTGACTCCAGATGTCAAAACGGCCATTTTCCGTGTAAATACCTCATAAAGAGCGACCTACGAACAGCTTGAGCTGTGAACCGGCTGAAACGAGCCGTTAAAAATGACCTGTCAATCAAAACATCAGCAGAACTGCGCGAGGAAGGACAGAATCAAACTCCAAACACAGAGACGGACGCGCACGCGCGCGCGCACTCGTCCTGTCTTCTTACCCCGGGTCGTGTTGCGAATCGTTCGGGCTTCCAGAGGTGACTTGACTCGCGTCCGCTTCCATAGCTCAAAGCCCAACCAACTCCAAACACACGCATACACACACACACGGGCACTGCAGCCCCAGCTCAAGGAATATTACCGAACCGGGAGCGCTAGCGTCACACGTGGGATCTGCGCGCAGCTCCCGCCCCTCTCCGGAGGGGGCGTGGCTCAACGCGTCAGCCAACCAATCCGACGGAGATCTGCGCCTACCTATCAAAGGAAACCACGCCCTCTGTTGGTTAGCAGCGTTTGACAGGAACCACGAGAGTACATTCAGTTCTTCAGTAAGGTCTTTAAACCATCATAAAGTTTGCATTTGCGCCACCTTCTGAATAAATACAACCAAGAGGCTTTTTGAAAATTAACTAAACACTGTTACTCAAAACATCGACATAAAAACAAAATTTTCTTTGTGGCACAAGCATAGCCTATTCTGTTAGTGGCAATGTCATAAATCCCCACAAAATCAGTAATTAGTAAATGTAAGATGTAAGAAGATACATATACTTTATAAATGATCAGCTTTGTTTGAATTTCAATTGTCTGTCTTAAAAGGTGGAGGCCTTTGCATTCTTCTGGCACCTTTCAGTAGATAATATTGTTAACTACAACTAAAACCAAACCATAAAAAAAAAACTTTAGTTACCAAAGTAACTGTACTAAAATAAACTAAACTAAATTAACTTAAACAAAAAAACTAAAAGCTAATTTAAAAACTACCTTTTTTCCGTACGTTATGGGTTTGGCTTCCGTCTCATCCGCATCCAGCTATTTTTAGCTGTACAAAATAGCTCATTTTGCTGCTTTGTATTGCAAATTGGTGTGTCTTACCATACTATTTTAATGTACAATCTTAATTATGAACATACTGGTTTGTAAAAACACATTGTTATTCTATAGCGGGTTAATGAACCGGAAGTCTCACCCATAAGCTTACTTCTGTGTTTAAAGAAAAGGTGGATAGCCATACTTTAGTCAGAAATTTTAACTAAAATTAAAATCAAAACAGAATAACATCTAATTCAAGATATTAACAAAAAATATAATAGTAGGCTATATCAATGATACTAAAAAACGCAGGAGCTTACTGTATGAAACACTTGGAATGCATGTTTTTCTTACATGGTGTGGACTTTCCAGTGATTTCTATTGTTTTTATACTTAATGATATTGTTTATCCATAAACATAAGACATCATTTGATATGTATGTTAATTTTCCAGGAGGGTCATGAAAACTTGACACCCCCACACACGCAGGCAATGTATTTCAGAGCCTTTCCCTGCTTTGCTGAGTGAGCATGCAGAATGGATAGATCAGTGTTAGTGTGACATCTGCTGACTTCATTGATATGGAAATGCTCGAATAGGAAGTTTATCAAATGACTGCAGCTCTAGTTTCACAGAACCAGATCACTGTGGAAAATAAGAGCACTGCTTCCCGTTGCCAAATGAGTACTCTTTAACCAGCCAATAATATCTTGCCTCACTTAGTAAACACATAGATCATGCTGCTAATGTTCTAATAAACTTTCTCAAACCCATAGCAGTCCAGAACCACAGTCTGAAATTTATGTTCTAACTCCAGTATTTGGTATTAAAATGACTTCTGCTGGTAAAGGGTACATTGTGGAAAGTTTTAGAAGTAGTGTGAGTGTTTCCTCTATCAAGAAAAGTAAGCTGCATCATGTTATATGAGCCCAATCTGTGAGGGAGACCCACAGTCACAGCAGCATCTGTGTTTGATTAATGAGTGGATCTTCTACTTACTGAAAGTCTCATTTTTTAATGCTGTGCATCTGTTAGCTGCCTAACAGATCAATGCGCCTCTTTAGGATAATACACATTCATCAGGCCACTCTGGAAATGAGAGGATTTTCTTCTTAGGGAAGGGTTAGGCATAGAAATCTCAAAGTTAAAATGGAGAATGCTAGAGTGCACATGCAACAGAATCAGCCGTGACATTCAGCTTCCTCCAGCAAACCAATCAGACCCCCTGCGGCTGGCAGATACCAGAGCAAGGCCAAATACAGAGAGCTTTCTGCATGTTTATTGAAGAATGTCAGCAGTCACTTTAAATATTCAGCCCATTTCGGCACACTTTTCCATGATATTTCATGCAAATCATTGCAATTTAAGTCACCTTTTCTCTAGAAAGTGCTTCGCTGTGTAATCTTTCACATGGGTACACAGCCATGTGACATTTATTCAAGTCAACTGGATGTATTTTCCTGTTAATCGCCACTAATAATCCTGCTGGACAGGTTTTCCAGAGCAGTTTTCTGCTTTTTTGGATTGATATATTACAGCAATCACCCTCATACACTGTATAAATATATATTCTCACGTTTAAAAATGAACACTAACCAGCTATTCAAAGCTTTACATTGAGTGACATCTGTTGGCCAGAAGTAGCAGGTGCATTTTATTTTTTCAAATCAGTGGATTTTATAAGGTCTTTTTAACTGTTAGGAAGATATTGAGACATACTAAATTAATCCAACATGGGCTAAAACGACAGACGTTATTGTCTATAAACCATGCACTAAAGGTAAATATGGAGCCAAATTTAAGTCTTTTTCCCTTAGCAACTCTTAGCTTTTGTCTTGTTCAATATCTGTGACGCAGGTTTTTCAGGGCAGTTATTTAAAAAAAATAGATTTTTTCACTTTTTTCCCCCTAAAATTCTATCTATCTTATTTTTCTCGTAAGAGCAGGCAAATGCTTTAAGAGCATTTTTCCCGTAAGAGCCATTGTAAATTTTATGGTGTTGGCTTCCGGTCTCATCTGCATCCAGCTATTTTTAGCTGTACAAAACAGATTGTTTTGCTGCTTGATACTGCAAATTACTATGTCTTACCATATTATTTTAATGTATTATCTTAATTATGAGCACACTGGTTTATGGTGCAAACACTTTTACCGTTTACTGTACGTATTCTTCTCGTTATTTCCCTATAGCGGCTAATGAACCGGAAGTCTCGCCCATAGACTTATTTTCACATTGAAGCAGTTGGATAAGCAGTTTATAAAGTTTTAAACACTATATTGTAATTAAGGCAAAGTCAGCATAAGCATGAGACAGGAAGGTACACCATGTTTGTGATATCCACCTAATCTTTTACTTCAACAGCAGTGAAATGTTTGGCAGCGTCAGCATGAGAGTACAGAGCACTGAACCTTACAAGTTAATTTCAGCAGGGGATCATAATGCACTTCACTGCTGGAGTTCTTTTAAGGCTTTACAGTCAGAGAGCACAACACTGTCCCAACCCTTATCTTACAGAAAAGAAACAAAATACAAAGACCAAGAGAAAAACAAATATTTCTAAACAGAGAACAAATTGCTACCAAAAAAATCTATACACTTCAATATCAAAATACCTGAGCACAACACAATCTTTCAAACCATCAGCATTCAAGAGTTAATCTGAATAGGTGTTTTTGTAAGCAGCTTTGGTTACTCTACAATGCATTCTGCGGCAATAACTTAATTCAATTATTATTAAATAATATCAAATATCATAATATTAACCATTTAAAGAGAATTCTTCAAAAATGAGGTCTCCAACAAATCTTCATACAACAAACAAATGTACAAAAAGTGTAATACATGATTTACTGATTTACAAAAGTGTGTTCAAGAAAGGAAAAATGAAAAGCTGTGACATCACTGCGTCTCAAACCAGGTGCAAAACTCACGTTCAGACAGTAATCTGTTCACCAGAACCACCTGCAGACACACAAAACATAAGAAACAGTTATAACTGAAATTTAAAGATTTAGTAATTAAAAATAGACATACACACCTCATCTCCTGCCTGTTTCCACATGTGCACCAAAGGAAGGCCGTCTTGACTGCCTGTCACCTGACCATAAACAACATCCATTATGTCTGAATGTCTTATAGAAATTGTAAAATTAAAATTTAAATAAAAAAGGCTTTTCCTGTATGTTATGTGACAATAAATCAACTGTGAACATTCAAATGTATTTGTAAACTACTGAAAATATTCATTTGAAATCTCAGGGGGTATTTCAAGTAAATATTTTAAAATCAAAGAGCTGACAAAAAAAACTTTGAGAATCTCCAGCCTAGTGAAATCATTCAATACCATGGAAATAATCAATGTGCTAAATACACCAGGAAAAAAAAAACTGAAAGGCAAATGTGTTTTCTTGTTATAACCTTTATGATTAAGGCCATATTCGCAGTTAATTCCTCCAGCGCTGCTTTGGCCTCCAGGGAAAACTCTTCCTCACCTTTGAAAGCAAACAACGGCATTTTGTTTTGTTTTTTAGCATAATTCAGTATTTATGATATATTTGTCAGATTTTTTACAAAATGCACAAAGAATAATAATACTGTATATGTGATCGTAGACCACAAAACCAGTCTTAAGTAGCACTGGTATATTTGTAGCAATAGCAACAATAAGCCAACAATACATTGTATGGGTCAAAATAATTGATTTTTCTTTAATGCCAATAATCATTAGAATATTAAATAAAGATAATGTTCCATGAAGATATTTTGTAAATGTCGTACTGTAAATATCAAAACTTATTTTTTATTAGTAATATGCATTGCTAAGAACTTCATTTGGACAACTTTAAAGGAACATTTCTCAATATTTAGATTTTTTTGCACCCTCATTTCAGATTTTCAAATAGTTGTATCTCAGCAAATATTGCCCTATCCTAACAAACCATATGCCAAATGATGTATAAATCTCAATTTGACAAAGTTGACCCTTAGGACTGGTTTTGTGGCCCAGGGACAATCATAAAAATCATAAACAGGTCAATGTTTTTACCTGGCAAAGGAGCGATATTGTCCAGCAGAACCTCTGATGCCTGGAATGGCAACGCTACAAAGTCTGACCTGTGAAAACAAGCTGCAAAGATCAGATTGAACTCATTCCAAAACAGTTAGAGACGAATAATCAAACCAAATGTGGGCCACCTGACCTGATCTGCCTGAGGGAGGCGCTGTTGACAGTGTCATAACCTCCATTATCTACATATCTGATATGAGCCATGCCAGACTCTCTGTCATACTGAATGACCTGGGCTCTCTGCCAGCCACTTCCTGTTACCGGAGCTGCACAGACCACCCCCACTGACAGAGAGACAAACAGAAAATAGACAGACTTCCCCAAACTAGATAACAGCAAGAAATCTAAATTATTATAGAGATGACCACATTGCTTTCTTGAAACCTACTTATAATTTGTCTTGCCACAGTTTGAGCATCATTTCATGACATTTAGGACATACTATCAGAGATAATGTCTATCTGTGTGTGTGTGTACTGTACATACAGTGTGTTCAAAAGTTTTAGAATGATTTCTGAACCTTGTGAAGTTTGTTTCTACATACTTCGAAATGTGTTATTTTATTTCTACTTTACTAGTATTCTAAAATATGGAAGATGTAAGTAAGGATCTGTATACCTTCAACAGGTGTGGGCAGGCTGGGGCATCCCGGCTGAGAGTAGCAGAGCTGCATGTGCTGTATAAGGGTGGGAAGGGCCTGATAAGATGGATGCTTGTGCTGCTGAATGAACAGATGATGACCCGCCTCCACCCGTGAAACGATCACCTCCACAAACACATCCTGAGGCAGCAGCAGCTACAGAGACAATAGAACAACTCACAGCTTTTAAAACACAATGGCTAATCTCACATTCAGTCATGCATTAAATTGGAACCTCAAGACACATCAAGTCAGGATATTCAGTCTCACTGGTATCAAACTTGGCATGTCAGGGTTGCCAGGTTTTCACAACAAAATCTGCCCAATTGCTACTCAAAAGTAGCCCAATCACATATACTTTTTTTGGTGGGGTTAGCTCTATCTTAGAAATATCCCTTTAAATCCACTTACATTTTGGTCTACAGTAGTCAACATTTGAAGTGGATCAAAAAAAGTTCATTAAAGTTGTCCTAAGACAAGAATGGATGTTGTTTTGGTTTCAGGACAAATTTGATCCACTTCAATTGTTGACTACTGTATTCCTCCCACAAAGCTATTGTATGATTTGAGAAATGAGTTAATGATTTGATTTTAAGGGTCCTCACCCAGGATGTAATGGACAGGCAGGGCAGAGGAACACAATTTGACAGATCCAGATCTTTAAACTTCTTCCTGATGAGTGAGAGAGCATCATTCACCTGCTGCTGAGAGCCTGGATAAACAAACACAGACATGAATTCAGCGTTGGGCTCCTGCACGGAGTGAGGTCCCATCATCATCATCATCATCATCAAACTCACCCTGGATGTGGCAGATTTGAACCTCCTGAGTGAACGGCAGGGTGGAAACATAGATCTTTGCTCCAGAGCTCTGTTTCAGGAAGTTCATGAACTTTCCCTGCTTCCCGATCAATCGACCCACCAGATGCTGCAAAGACAGATCTTGATTTAAAGCTTCAAAGGAAAACAGGTTTTCCTGTCACTCCTCTTATAGCAGCAAAACAAACCTCAACACACACAAACAAAACGTATACAGGCCTCTATATGTCCTGTAACTTGAGCTCTTCTATAGTAAGTCTAATTCTTCAAGATCATGTATCTATGCTGCTGTGGTGCATCTCTGAACACGTTCATACACAATGGGCTCATGTTCAAACACTACCAGTATGTGGGTGTATCTGTGGGCGGAGCTCACCGCTGGCACCTCGATGTCCCAGAGAATGATGGGTGGGGCTGGAGGTGGAGCCAAGCTGCTCACCTGTGTGTCAGCACCAATGCAGCTTTTAACACCTGAACCTGGAGATGAGATCCATATGAATGACACACTAAGATATTTTTACTGCTTTGTGATAGAAGCATATGAAGTCTGACTTTATGTCAAAGTCAATTTCATTCAGTCATTTCTATAATCGCAATAATTTAACAGAAGGATAACAGCATGAGTTCGGAAAGTAAATGTTTCACGCGCCTCTCAAGGCCAGCTCCTCTCCCTCCGCCACTCCGAGCACGCTGGAAGTCATTTTGCTCTCAGTGCTGACTGTGTCTGCTTCTGTGGGAGTCATCAAAAACCCTTGGGCCTCCTCGGACAACTCTCTGGTCAGCCCATCTGCACCACATGCATCCTCTGAGAAGCAGGAACCACATCCAGAATCATCTCCTAAATGGCTGAGCAGTTTATCCCTGAATGAGCCGGCGTGGGATACTCTGTTGTCGTCATCACTGCTGAATGATTCTTGAGCAGCATGTTGAAATCCACCCTTTGGAGATCTCGAAACACTAGCAAGCTCATGTGGATCGCTGGGTTCCTGGTTTATGGCTGCGTCTATGACCTGTTGGACCTGAACAGAGCTGATCTTCTCCATGCTCTCCTGGCTTCTTTCAGGTGAGAGATCAGACAGGCTGCTGCCATCATGACTGTCCAAGCGGACAGGACCTGACTGTTGCTCTGTTAAAGTGTGAGAGTCGGTGGAAAGGCGGTTTGAAGAGAGACAAATCGGATCAGATTCAAGCCCAGAGTCCTCTTCAATAACTTCTCCACAGTATGGATGACCATCGCCAGCAATGTTGTCCTTTTCTTGCTCAGTTCGGAGAGTGTCAGGGAAACGAACGGATACTTCTCCTTCTGGCTCAGGTCGAATTCCCTTGGTGAGGCCAATTTTGGAAGAGGTGCTGGTAAGGTTTTTAATTTCAGAGGATCCTGAGATGCTGTGGTCCATGTTCAGGTCACTGTAGGAAAAGAAAAACAGAAACAGTCTGTCTTTACTCGAAAATGCAAATCTGTCTGTTTTTTGAATGAGATGTACTTGGACTGGTCAAGATAAATTTTTAGGATAACTTAGCATGAACCAAGATTTTCCATTTGTGAAAAATGAAAACATTACTCCACGTGGTCAAAGCCCCTTGCAATGGAGCTCCCGTTCCTCAACAAAAAGACATCTCTATAATTATGAATACATTTTTTTTTTGTAGGACTTATAGGTCAAATTTACTAAACATTTACAACTTAGATAACGCATATTTGTAGAGAAGAATTAACATAAGAAGATATTACAAAGATAACCAAGAATGCAACCTTTAAACAAGACAACTGGTGTACACTCTGCACTACTGACCTTTCCCCCAAAATACTGGAGTCAGCGGGGGAGGATTGAAGAGGGCTGCTTTTGTCCGAACAACTCATGTTCTCTTTAGTCCAGAGAGGAGCTGTCGTCGTCCTCCTCCTTCTCCTGAAGCTGTACCAGCACCAGCCCAACAGAGTCAACACAGAGACGGAGATCAGCGGCCTAAACGACAGCAGCATCCTCTTTCCACTGATCCCACTGCAAGAGAGGGAGAGATCGAGAGGTCAGCTACATCTAATAAGACCATCCCTAGTCTTGAGTGGCACTAGACTGTAAGGAGAGACATCTGAGCTCAGAGGGGGAGCGAGTCTTGACACCAACACTTCTGCAATAGAAGACTGAACTAGAGCAATCTCATTAGCAGCTCAAATATCCAAGCAACACATAATCGACACACGCGGCGTTGTTAAATACTGCTGTCACCATGACATTCACCACACATCTTGATTTCTGGCCGCCCATGAGTATCAGTATCAAAATGTGTTAACAATTCAGCTCAATAAGAGGTTTATGGGGGTCAAAGTATAGGTCAAAGTACACCAAAAACAACAACCCTGAGAATAAAACTAGACCCTTCTAATTCCCAAACAAACATTTTTACTGCAAAAATATTAATGTGTCAATGATTCCTTGTGTATAGAGGGACACAGATGAATCCCACTATCAAAATGATTCTTTAAAATTGGGTACATTGGCAAATCAAATGCATTTTTATTGAATTGCGGTTAAATGAGTTGGAATAATAACATGCAGCCATGAAATTCCGAGGAAATATGAATTAAGAAAACTGTTCAAGTAAACGCAGTAACAGAGCCTCAGTCATTCTGTGATTTTAATAATTGGACAAATGCTTCACTACATTTGATCCCATTTGAGTAATGAGTTTACCTTTATGGGGTCAACACGTGGTTTAAGTCAATTTTGGGTTTACTGTGAAAACCAGTTTAACTAATCAACACATGCGTCACCGAACAAACAAATCTGAAAGAGATATTCATTTTATATATACTTCGAGCTCCTGTTTAATGTCTTTCTGCTCACCGTGATGCTCAGCAGTGCTGGTGTGTGCGTGACGTCACGGGAGCGCACGTGTGTTCGTGACAGTAATCTATAGCTCAGGTGATGTATGTAAAATGTAACAACAAAATTAAAAACTTCACTATAAAATGTGACTTTTGAAAAATGGAAATACAAAATATATTATTTACAGTAGTTAGTACATAATTACAAAAAAAGAGATACATAACCAATCAGACACAGAACAAGGCTAAATACGTGTAAAAAGTGTTTCGATTGGTCTATAGTGATTAAGGGTGTGGTCTGTTGGTAAGCGGTCTCCCGCTCAAACTGACAAGCGGGAAACGGAGTCGGACTTGAAACACCCGTGAAATTAACGACGCTGCATCATTAAAAACCATGGTAAACTTTTATATTTTTGAGTTTAACTAACATTTTAATAACATATGTAAACAGAAGTAAAACCTTTATGTAAATGTTTTATCTCTATGAATGTGTAACAGCGTTTTACAATTCACCTGAGGTATCAGGTCTTAGATGTTTGCACACAAGGTATTGATAATCTACATTTACCATTAAATTAAAAATCCCTGTCAAGATTTATTTGGTCAGGTTACAGGGATTACAGGAAAAAGTTCCAACTTTTTACAATTTTATTGTTTTTACACTTCCAGAATGAAAATGTCCTGATAATTTACTCACCCCCATGTCATCCAAGATGTTTGTGTCTTTCTTTCAATCGCAAAGAAATAAAATTTTTTTTTAGGAAAACATTCCAGGAATTTTCTCCATATAATGGACTGCTATGGTGCCCCGATTTTGAACTTCCAGGTCCAAATTGCAGTTTCAGTGCAGCTTCAAAGGGCTCAACATGATCTCAGCTGAAGGATAAATGTCTTATCTAGCAAAATGATATATATATAAAAAAAATGTATATACTTTTTAACCACAAATGCTCATTTAGCACTAGCTCTGTCACATGCATGCATAAATTAGTTCTTCGTCTTTGTACTTCAGTTTAAAAAGGTAGGGTAGGGTAGGTCATTTTCTTCCCCAACTGCTTTTTTGTAAAGGGCGTTTGACTTTCTTTGCACGTTTGCTTTGTAAACACTGGGTCAGTACTTCCGCCTTTGTCACGCGTGTATGATTACGCAACGCGTGAGGTTGAGCTAGTGCAGGACAAGTATTTGTAGTTAAAAAGTATATGAATTTGTATTTTTTTAAGAAAACGACCGATCGATTTTCTAGATAAGAGTCTTATTCCTCGGCTGGGATCATGTAGAGTCTTTTGAAGCTGCACTGAAACTGCAGTTTGAACCTTCAACCTGTTGGTCACCATTGAAGTTTTCAACTGAAGAAAGACATTTTGGATGAAATGGGGTGAGTAATTTAGCAGGAAATGTTCATTCTGGAAGTGAACTTCTTTAATATTTTATTTTAAATAAAATTACTGTATAGATCTACTCATTTACTTCAGCGAAACAGATCAGGAATATACAGCGAAGTCTTCAGATGTGGTTCATCTAAATAGAAAGTGTGACCTTTTGACCAGCAAGTCAAAACTAGTAGTAAGACAAAACACAATGATAAAAACTGGACAGAAATGGACTTTATTAGTGTTACATCTGTAAATATGAAATCAGATGATAACAATAATGTATTATAAAGGGGGCCCAGAGGACACAAAGATTTCCATCTTCAGTGCAACCCTCAATATTTCCTCTATGTTAATTGACATAATGCAGTGAACATGATTGATTGACAATAATTCATATTTTATGTTGTACATATTCAGTAATTAACTGCTTTACAAAAAGCAAAATAATACAATGTCATAGTCACTTGTATTTACAGTGTAGTAAATATACTTTTCTATTTTTACACAAAAAATATTTACAGAGGTGAAGCTCTCAGCATAAAAAAGGAAACAAAAGAGAACAATTATGTAAAAGTTTGCATAACCTCAAGTGCCGAAAGAGAAGAAAACTTCACTCTAGTGTTTGAAACATCCAACAATCTCTGCCATTACGAAACCCATGTTCAACCCTTGACCTTTCTCACATTAAGACGTACCAATATGAAAGCAATGATTAGAGGAACAGAAAAATAAAATTAACCCCCCACACACAGATTTCAACATGTCTTAAGAGTCAAAATGGCACCATTGTATATGGGGTAACGATAAAATATTTCAAGCTTGGATTTAATTTAAAAGAAAAATAAAACAAAGATACAAACTTCAGCACACACAGGCATAACATTTACTGTACATGACCAGTAAAGAAACCCTGTTGCAGTCCAACAAACACAAAACTGGATGGTACGGTCTTGCAAAACCCAGAATGTTTAAGTTCAAAACATATGAAGAAATAAGGCTCAAATAAACTTGAAAAAAAAAAAGCATTAGAGTTTTTTTTTCAGTCTCTTTTTGTTCAAGGTACCATATCATAGTGTAATCCAATGAGATCTTGGCTGTCTCCATCCCTTTTTCAACTGACAGCTGATTTGTTATTTTTGCTGCAAAACAGCTTTTTTAAATGCTAAATCTTAAAACTTTATCTAAAACTGACAGATCATATTTGCCACAACAGCTATAACAGAATGAGAAACAACAGCAAGTTCATTTCAGGCCAATCAGAATTCAGAAATTCACACAAAGTTTTGAACAGGGATCATAGTTCAGATGATTTCACTTTGAAATATTTTCTTCTTGTACTATACAATTTAAAGGCTATTAAAGGTTAATTCTCTGAGTAATGCATGAACGATTGTACGTTTTTATTTTAGGGTAAAGCTCACAAATTGTTCCTCATTACCACTGACTCTCCAGGAAACAAAATCATTCATTCCCTAAAAAGTAACAACCACAAAAGATGCAAACTAAAAGCTAAACGTAGACATAGTAAATAAAAATCAAATACAACTGAACGAAAGAATGGCACTTGGTAATACTTTCATCTATTATATTTAAGACGGAAATTAGTGCTTTTAAACAATATACTCAGGACACCACCTTCAGGCAATGTCTGTGATTCGAAAGTAAAAACAAAACCAACAACATCTTGGACTTCCACCCATCCTGTGTCAAACAGTGACTGGTTTAAAAAGAGGCGTTCAGTTTATTTTGATCCTGGCAAACACGGCTGAACAGTTTCAAGAGAACCTATAGATTACCGTAAACGGTGGGTTTAGCAGGAGAAACCGCATAAAATGCAGCGTAATGTATGTTAGAGGTCCAGCAGGGGCTAAACCCTGCTGTGCTGTAGGTCTCATACAATCTTTTTGATACTAGGTCTTTTAAAGCTGCCGGTGCTGCGTTGTTTCTGGACCTGGCTGGCTGAACCGTGGCGCGTGCGTCCGCTGGCTGCCAAACCCGTGGTGGGGGACAGATCCGCCTTCTCTTTATCGATTCCTGCTCAAAGCAAAAACATACAAGCAGAATTATACAAAGCTACAAGCAAAATCATTTTCTTAAGTTTTAAGATATACAACCTATATTTTAACACTCATTTCTGTTACTAAATGTACGTGTAAAAATTAAATTGTTATTTTCATAAATAAAAAAAATACTATTTAAATACTTTTTAATCTCAGATGCTCATCTTGTCTTGCTCTCCCTGAACTCTGTGTATTCTGACTCAAGACAGTTAGGGTATGTCGAAAAACTCCAATCGTATTTTCTCCTTCAACTTCAAAAATCATTTCAAAATCACTGCAGAAGTTCTGACCCAGTCTTTACAAAGTGAACATGCAAATAAGATTAAACACCCTTAACAAAAAAGGTAAAACAGCGATATAGGACGATTTTGAAGTTGAGGGAGAACATGAGATGGGAGTTTTTCGACATACCCTAACTGTCATGAACCGGAAAACAGTCCAGGCAGAGTAAGACAAGACGAGTGTTTGACATTAAAAAGTATATAAATTGTATTATTTTTATGAAAATAACCGATCGTTACGCTAGATAAGACCCTTCTTTCTTGGCTGGGATCGGTTGAAGCCACATTTAAACCTCATTTTGGAAGTTCAAAATCGGGGCACCATAACCGTCCATTATATGGAGAAAAATGCTGAAATGTTTTCCTCAAAAAACAATTTCTTTACAACATCTTGGATGACAATGGGCTGAGTACATTATATGTGAATCTTTGTTTTGGAAGTGGACTTCTCCTTTAAGAAAGAATTTAAGAATGAAACTATTAGATGTTTACTAAGATCCTTCTACAGGGCTGTCAACTTTTGCATTCAACTTGGAGTGAGAATTCCCACAGTGGGTTTTAGGGTTTTCTCTCTCTCTCTACATTTATTAATAATTGCAACCACATTTAAAAATCTATTAGTCTGCATTGCATGAAAAACAACACTTTTATTTAAAATTCTGACCGGATTATATTTAGCCTTGAAAGAGCAAAATAGCCCTTACTTTATAATCACTAAAAAGGTGTCACTTACTTCAGTTCATCGCAATCTCACAAAGGTCTTTCATACTCAATATAAACATATTATTTACGTCATGTTATAGTGAGAGGATTTGCAAGCTTGCAGGCAAAAAAAAAAAAAAAAAAAAAAAAAAAAGTAAACGCAATGGCAGGTGTTTAAGAAATCAACAGATATGTCGGTGATTGGCTATACTGCTCAGCGATACGTTGTAAAAAAAACACTTTTGGTAATTTCCAGGACACAAATACAAACTGGAGCCTTAATCAAACCTGTTTCAGCATATCCTTTTAGTTTTAACTGACTGTGCTTTTGATTGTGTGAGAAAATGTGGCATAAGATGGTGAGAATGTGTCAATTACATGGGTTTCACGCTGAATGTGTGAAAGTTGGCAGCCCTGCTTTCTATTATCTATTGAATTTTGATTGATTTATATTAGGGCTGTCAACGATTAATCGCGATTAATCACATACAAAATAAAAGTTTAAGTTTGCCTAATATATGTGTGTGTACTGTGTGCAATTATTATGTATATATAAGTACACACAAATTAATGTGTATATATATGAGAAATATGTTATTAATATACAAAATAATTTTATTTATATATAATATAAAATTATAAAAATTATAATAAATATATATGCTTGAAAATATTTCTTAAATATATACATGAATGTGCTTGTATTTATATATACATAATTATACACAGTACACACCCATATATTAGGCAAACTCAAACTTTTATTTTGTATGCGATTAATTGCTATTAATCGTTGACAGCCCTAATTTATATATATAAAATCATCATTTATTGGGTACTTTCATTTGGGAGGTGGCTGTCCCAAACTCTAACCCCTAAATGTTTTTTTTTTTTTTTTTATTAAACTTCAAAAAATATATTTATTATATATATTTTACGTAAATCATGAAACTTTATTATAAAAAAATATATATGACTAGTATTTTTAATGTCAGTACCATAACAGTATATGTTTTAGTCCATTAAGCTGAGACTGATTTTAACAAACCCCCTACATTTGTGATCAGGAAATATTCCTGTGTCCCCCTCTCTCATAGCTACATGGTGAGTAGACAGGTCCCATCATTCTGAGGTAACTTGTTTTTAAAAGTCTGAAAATCTGTGTGTAACTTTAAGAAACGCCACTACCAAACACCTTTTTTTTTTTTTTGCAGTTAAGCACACTTCTTTGGAAGTTATTTCATAACATTTAGTTTTTATATGTGTATTACTGTTCAGAACCATGTGCTGATTAGCATCTTTGAGGTAGGCTCAAAAGTATCTAAAATTGTCACTACCGAAACAGTCACGACTGAAACATTTGGTGAGTTTCAGTAGTGACATCCTTTTTTTTTTTTTTTTTTTTTTTTTAAGGTGTTATTCCCTAAAATTGTCACTTCCGAAACAGTCACAACCAAAACGTTTCGGTAGTGACAGAAAGTAACACATAATCGTTCATTTGGGGGAAATAAACAATTTTAGTACAGTTATGCAAATTTTTAATATTTTAGTAGTGTTTTAGTATTTAAGTTAAAATTCTATAATGTGATGTGGTCGCTACCAAAACATTACCAAAAAGTCACTACTGAAACATGGGATGTTTTATCAAAAATAAAGTATACTGAATTATCAACTAAGACGGTATGATAGTGAACCAAGTTCAATGTATATTCAAACTAATGAATCCTTAATTTTGAAATCAATATGATCAACCTTATGCATTTTACAAAGAAAGACTAGATTCAAAATAGAGCAAATCTCATAAAATCACTGTGTTGTTAAAATTAAATGGTTATTGATATACCTCTAAAACATTTTAAAGAAATAGCAAAAAAATATATTTACAAGGTGGGGAGAGAACAAATATTCCAAAACTATCTGAAAATACAATATGAGAAATAACTGCACAATTGCTAGAAATGTGTAACTTAGATCATACAATTTGCATACATACAAAATATGTGGAAAAGACATTTTTTTCCAATTCTGACTTTGAACCAATTCTGTAGAATGGTCCACATATCATGCTCAGATGATACAAAAATTATAATGAGCATGCACAAAAGGCGGCAAAGCTGTTGCTATAAACAGAGGCATTGTTTACTATGGGACAGACAATAAATTTAGAGCACAGACCATATGCGTTTCACATAAAGAAAAAAAAATGCTGCAACCATAATAGTCCACCAAAATAAAACAGAAGTGTGACAGCCTGACAGGAAACAAACTTACTTTTAATCATAACCATAAAGTAACAACGTAAATAAATGAAGTTCACAATGAAAACTTTTTTTTTCTTGTCAAGGGACAATAGTAAATTAACTAGATTAAGTAAACGAAAAACAGACACTTTACATAAGGAGGCAAATGGCAAATAATACATAAAAAAAAAAACAATGTTTCTGCAAAGACATCTGCCATCTGCAGAAATCTCTTTAAGTTTACTCATGGTGTCATGGACAAAGTAACACTGTCCTAAGCAAGTGCGATGTGAAGTTACATTCAGTAAATCCTATGTCTTCTAAACAAACCACAACTTGCATGGATAGACAGGCTCACATCAAAATCTCACTTGTCCACATTCTGTTCTCCAAAGCTGTACTGTATATTAAAACTCAAATATATTCTGATTAATGATTTTGTCATAATGTCTTTGTTTAGAGGTCTGGACACAAACTTGTTGCATTCCACTTGGTTACGACACTGTGTAAGGGTTCGTCTGCTACAAAGTAAGAGTTTAAATATAAACTACACCGCACTGAGCAGAGTGCAGAGACACTGAAAAAAGGAGGCTAAAATGAAGCAGGAAGTGTCAGGCTGACAACTTCACACTACTTGATCAACTCTTTTTTTTCTCTAGTCAGCATGTAAAAAGTGACATAATCATGCATGATCTGTGAAAAACAGTTGCTAAAAAACTCACAGTTGTGATAGTAGGAGACACCTTAAATTAAACTGTCTTATATACTCACCTGGTGCATGCTGGGAGGTGGCCAGTGAGGTCATTGAATTGGAGAGGTTGAGGTTGGCAGTGATGCTGAGCTGGCTCTGGACAGGTGGAGGGTATGGTGAGGTGGGCGTCCGCAGACCCTCCTCGCTCGTTTCCTCATCGATGCCAGGCAGGTAGGTGTCAATCAGTGCATCCAGAAACTTGACAATCAGCTCCGCATAGTCTGGGAACTGAGTTTGCTGTGGAACAGAGAGCAGCTCATGTTTCTGCAGGTATTATATAATCACATCTTTATCCTCTTATTAACTGTTTTAAGTCTAAAACTCCAGTAAAGTAACTGATTATGGTCAATGCTTTTCTCTGCATTTTGAGAACAAATTCAATGTTATATACCTTAGAGAAAGGACCAGCAAACCTCCAGAGTCCATTAAACCCAAAAGCTGTAGAAATAAGGTAAGTAAAATGTAAGTTAAAATTTTCTCCTCTAATTGAACTCACACCTACTCTTTAGACTCTGACATTCACAGATCAGACTGATCTCACATCCACTGATCCAATATCATTTTAACCCACAAACAAGACTCTGACAGCAGTTCTACACGAGTGTGTATGTGTGTGTAGTAGAGATGTGTGCTGCTTTACTTTGCAGGTAGGACGTTTGGTACTGAGGTGGCGACTCTTCATGATAAACTACACTCTGCACAATTCCATGGACTGGGTTCAAAAGATTCGGGTCCTGACACAGCGACAACAAAGTATTAATCTTTGAGTCCAGGAGGTTGTGGCTGAAACAAAAGACAACATGCAACAATAAGAGCCTCGTTTTATCATTCTGTATCAGATGTATTGAAGAGCAGGTGGACTTACACAACAGGAAAGACCTTTGGGAAGACAACACTGGCCTCAGCTAGAAACTCATACAGGATCCTCTGCTCAAATTCATCCGATGTGTTTTTCACCTGAGTGGCCTGAAAAATCATTAAACAATACAGTCAAAATTCAGAAGATGGAGGTTTGGATGGGTGTTTAATTGAAGGAAATGGCAGATGAGGGCAGGAAGCAAGACGTAAGACTTTAGAGGAACAGAAAATTATTAAATAAAGTAACAAATATTTAAATTCTACATGCAAACTTGTCTGTGAATGAGGAAGTGAAAGAATGTTTTTTAATCATTCCGAGAAAGATGTTACCAGCACAGTAAGAAGCAGCGCCTGTATTTTGGGATCTGTGAGAACTTCCTCATTAAGCAGAACATTGGACTCAGACACTGAGACCTTCCGCAGGTGGTGATGTGTGATCCTTGGGGTTTCTTTCGACAGGAAACAAAAAGTTATAAACGGATGCAAACAATTGAAAGTCATTTCACTTGTTTGTGACTCTCACCAATTTCATATTCATTTTCAGCCACTCTTCTCATCTTGGGCGGTGTTGTGATGCCCGATTCCATTTCAGGCCTCTTCGGTGCTTTGCTGTCTGATATCAAGTGGTCAAAACTTTTTCTGGTGCCTAAGAAAAATTTTAAGATCATTAAAACCACATATACAAATTAAACTAATAGTGAAAAGCATTACATTTACACAAAACCTATATATCTGACATGGAGTTACCTAGAAGCTTCTTGGTGTTGACCTGGGAAGGTTGCCCCATGTCCAGGCTCATGGATTTGCGTGTTCGTGGACTGATCTGTCCCACTATGGGATACTGGGCCACCAAGTACCGCTCAGAGACCTTTGGGGATGCCCACAGCTGGCTTTCCCGCAGTGTTCTGGATGACAAAGATTATGCTTTATTAAGGGTTTGTGCACCCAAAAATGGAAATTCTGTCATTAACTGTCATGTCTTTCCAAACCCCTAAGACCTTCGTTCATCTTTGAAACACAAATTAAGTTATTTTTGATGAAATCCAAGAGCTTTCTGACCTCTGTAATTACACCATTGTGATTACCATGTTCAAGTGCCAGAAAGGTAGTAAGGACATTGTTATAACAGTTCATGTGACACCAGTGGTTCAACTGTAATTTTATAAAGCTATGAGAATACTTTTTTGTGCAGAAAGAAAACAAAAATAACTAGTGGTGTCAAAATTAGCATGTTAACACAGGCAAATAATTTTTTCATTTTAATGTGTTACATTTTTTTTTTAATGCAATTAACTACGATGAACTAATGTACTAATGAAACTACGAGTATGTATGTAGTTAGTCGTAGATATGTTGTCAAGGCGACTAAAGTTCTCTTAAAACTTTACCTCTGTTACTTTATTATTTAAGAGTCGAGACCGGAGATCTCCAAATAGGGGCGGGAACTCCAAAAGTGGGCATAACCTCCAAAATGGGGCGGGGTCTCATCACTCAAAGACTTTCACCATTGGCTCTGGCTTCATACTCTATCGCTTTGTTTTAAGAAACGGGGGCATCCCGGGACTTGAAATTCACAGGGGAAGGATGGTGTAGTGACCCTGAGTGTAACTTAAAAAGGTCCCATTTTCCAGTGAGGTCCAGTTGGGGAGTTATGGAACGTCCCGGCAATCTTATATTACATAATCTTATTAACTGTTTATCTGCCACTCTATTCAGCACCAATCCCGCCATGCAGTCAATTCACTGGTTAAGGTTAAGGTTAGGGTCAAGTGTAGGGTAGTTTTAGGGGTTAGTATTGTTTGTAGCATAGTGTAGGAAATTGACACAACCAATAAAACCTTTAGAAGCAGCTGTGGGGCGGAGTTTGCGCTGAAGTGAATTGGGGGAAAAAAAACTGCGCATGCGTGTCATGTGCCTGTCTGTCAATGGGAGGAAGCCACGCCCTATTTTGGAGCTCCCACCCAGTTTTGGAGTTCCCACCCCCATTTGGAGATCTCCAGGCTGCAGTTATACCCTTCTCGTCAGATCTACCTTATGTTCTGCAGCAGCAGCTTTTAAAGTAACAGCAGACAAATATTCTAATAACCAGCAGCTGTAATGTCTGTTAATCAAAGAACAAAATTAAAAAAAGAGGAAATCAATAACTTATGTAGTTTTGAGCTTTATCTTTTTTTTTTTTAGATTTTTGTGTTTGATAACTTTATTACATTTGGCTATATTTTCTTGCTGAAGGGCACAGGCAGCTATATGACAGTTATCATAATGGGTTTATGTGAAAATTGTTTTAAGTTCACTTAAATTACAAGAAAAAAATTGTAATGTTAGGTGAGATTAATTGCGATTAATTTCAGAAAAAAAAAAATTGTAAATCGATTGGCACCACTAAAAATAACTTTATTCAACAATTTCTTCTCCTTTGTGTTAGTAATAGACATGCGTTTACGAGAGTACTATGCGTGTGGTACTGTTGACGCAGAAGTCGGCATTCTGACGTAGAAACTGGATGCACTACACTTTGTTTGCAAGCAGAGGAAGAGAAGAAATTGTTGAAAAAAGTTTTTTTTGTTTTCTTTGTGCACAAAAAGTATTCTCGTAGCTTCATAACATTAAGCTTGAACCACTGATGTCACATGGACTATTTTATCAATGTCCTTACTACCTTTTTGGGCCTTGATCATGGTAGTTGTGTTGCTGTCTATGCAGGGTCAGAAAGCTTTCAGATTTCATAAAAATATCCTGATATCCTAATAGGTCTTTTGGGTTTAAAATTACATTTTTGGATAAACTAGTCCTTTAACTAGGAAGCAAAAAGTTTACGTTTTGCAACCCTAATCTGCAGTTTAGCTGGTACCTGCAGCTGGGATCCTCATGATGTACAGAGTACGTATCCATTGGAACATTCTCCATGGTAACATCAGAAAGGAGCAACAACTTCCTGTGTTTCAGGCTACAGCGGCTACGCACTTCCTCGGACACCGGGAGGAGAGCTATACGAATACACATATACAAACGTTACTCACTACTCACTACTGAGCCCTAAATAACCAGCGTAAAGATAAACCAGAGAACACAGAGAAAGAAAAGGGAGATAGCAGTGGTTTCCTCACCTGCAAGATATGCAACGCTCTGTGTGTTCACCTCAAACTTATCACAGTTCAGATGTTTTCCTACTAAGGCCAACAACATGTGCAGGATCCGGATGGTGCGTGCCACTGTGGTGGGAGATGGGTGTCTGAACCCTGCCAAAACCAAACAGAAATGTGACAGCTTCCCAACAAACACAATGTTTAAATAATTCTGCTTAAAACCCACGTAATACCTTTCAACAGGTGTCCGACCAAAGCAAAATTAAAGTTGGAGTTGAAGTTGAGACCAACAAAATGGTCCATCTGTTTACAGTGCCATTCCAGTGGCTGACGAATCTCCATAAACACCTCCTCAGGACTCTGAGAGATAGACGAGACAAGACAAATCCTTTTGCCTTTACTAATTTACATAACATTTGTGTCATTAATGTGAGAATAGCATGCTATAATGTAAACCACAAAATATCAACTTCAGGGATAGGTCATTTTAAGGATTAGTTGGACTTAGTCGCACATTTAATAAACCATATAAATCATAATAATGAGACTTTAATTGCCTAAAAAAAAAGCTTGCCATAGCGCACCGGCAGATATTATAATTATGAATGTTTCAGGGAAAAACAGCAAGGAGACTGCATTAGCGTTTTAATAATTCATTGATAAACTAGTGCTTTCTTATTTTTTTTTGGCTTAAGAGATGAAGTCAGCGACACTAGCCACAAATCACCACAGGAAAAAAATGCCAGTATTTGCATTATTTTTAATAGCTGCTTGCACTTGCTTAGAATAAACGGACTAATATTTGAATTCCTTGCATTCATTTGAGAACACAACACATAGGCCTACTCACTCATAAAAATCATACAGCTGTCTTCTATTGTACTACACACAGAACCAAACTGATTTCTCGTTTGCAGTTTCTAATAACTAAGTTGCACAGATATATCTACTAGATAAAATAATAAACACAATATAGCTTGATCTCAGCCAGCTGAGCAACACAGACAATCGTATCGGCATATTCTTAACGTTAAAGCAGTAAGGGATAAAATAATAGTACGACCCTCTGTAAAGCAGCTCTGAAATGAGTTGCATTGTGTTACTACAAAGTTTTACTGTACTTAAATGGAACAAATACACGATTTCTTACCAAGAGTTGCTGAACAATGAATCAAAGTGTGCAATCTGTGATCGTCAGTTGCTGACGATCGCGAAAGCGTGCGGTCGCTTTCTTATGCGCGCTGTTTTACCGGTTTCACTTTCGCTTTCAAAATCTAGCACGTTTAGCAAGGAAGGGAGAGGATAGACGGGGACACGGCTCCCGAAAGCCCACCACCTTGGCGCTACACCTGTCCTGCTTGACGGAGATGCAGAGTAGTCGGTTTAACGCATTTACATGGCAGAATTTTAATTTTGTTTGGTTTATAGAAAGGTTTATCCCACCCCTTTCAAACCGGTTACAATTTCATTCGGTTTGAGCATTTTTATTCTGATCGAGGTGTTTATATGGAGGATTTTCACTTGGATTAGACTTTTAAACTGATTACACTGCTCCAAGTAAACGCACCTACTGACTCGTCATCTCCGCAGTAGTAGATGCACCTGCATGTTTTATACGGATTAAATAATCTAAGGATATTTATTTTTTATTTGAATTGGTTTATTTAAAAGTAGACATTTCACTCTCTACAGATAGCCTACATTTTTCATGTCTGTAAGACAAGTATACACAGAGTTTCGAAGTTTCGCGGACAAGTTCACTGAGACAGAGACGGCAGAAAGCGCATCCTGTTTGCTTTCATTATTTTACAAAAGCACAACGTCTCATTATTGTGAGTGCACACAAATAAATGTAGAGTCTTTACAGATTCAAAAGATGTATTCGTTTTATATGTATGCCCAAAAAATGACGGAGTATTTTAGGAGCAAGTGACCACACTGGCGCCTCCACCTGTCATGCAAGGAGCGCGCTACTATTCAGCTTCCACACTCTGCACAGACACTTCAATAGCGCACATTTTTCTAGATTAACATTAGATTGAGCGGCCATTTAAAGTTGCTACTACTTACATATTTCACATGAAAAGCCATATTTGAGGTTGATCAATGATAGGTAAGCGTTTGGATGTCCTGCCCGACGTAGTGTATTACCACATTCCATGGACAGCGTGACTTCGCCACTTCCTGTGGAATTTTTTTTCTGTAACTAAGCGCCTAATAAAATTTTGGTCGACCAAGCCTCTTCTCGTCGACTAATGGTTAGTGGACTATTAGGGGGGAGCCCTATTACTTACCCTCATGTTGTTCTAAATCCGCAAAACCTTTGTTAAGATACAAATGAAGACATTTTTGATGAGCTTCGTCGTATTACAGTTGAACCACTAATGACAAATGGACTATTTTAATGATGTCCTTACTACCTTTCTGGGCCTTGAACATGTCAGTTGTGTTGCTGTCTATGTAGGGACAGAAAGCTTTTAAATTTTCGGATCAAAAATATCTTCATTTGTGTTCCGAAGATGAATGAAGGTCTTACAGGTTTGGAATGAAATAAGGGCGAGTAATTAATAGCATCTCTTTAAGTGCTAAAAAACGAAGACTGGTTATCAAAGCCATTGTAGAATCACCTTATCTGGAAGACTGTTTGTCATTTATTCTGTAACCGAAGGTGGCCAATAATGGGTGGTTTCCAATATAGAGCTGGCCTATGTTGTATATGTTTGTATATGTGTTGCAATTTGACATTTGAGAGTGCTATTTTAGAACCTTGTCGTTGAAGACTCGCAGACTGTCTAGCGTGTGTAGGTTCTGTTCCAGCAGAGCAGTTCCGGCAGAGTACAGATTCACCTCATCCAATTGTAGCACAGCCACCGCGACCCAGAACAGCGCTTTGTGCATCGGTGAGTCCTGAGCGACACCACACAGTTAAACAAGTCAAACATTTTGACACCCACCCACACACACACACTCACTCACTCGGTGTCATATCTAGATGAACACTGTAATTTGATACCTTGTTGAGCAGAGGCTGTAGTTTAGTGAGGGCAATGACGGTAGCTTCGATCAGCACCTGGCTGTTACAGTTATCAGGACCCTTCAGGCAGCTCTCCAAACCCTGAGAGGAAAAAAAAGTTCTTCTTAAATGACAGGAAACATTACTGCAAAGCTAGATGGCAACATTATCACCCAAGACAATCAGAACACAGCATAGCACACAAAATGCACTACTTTCCAAAGCAGAGCAATAACAGTACACAGCTTATGGATTGTTGACAGTGTAGACAGGTTCTGACCCGGTCGATGCTGAGGAGAGGGCTGGCCTTGCTCAGGATCCGTATGATTTGTTTAATTTGAGTGTGTGTGACCCGTTTACTGATGCAACCAAATACCACAAGAGCCCGTGGCTGCAGGGATGGATTGTATTGAAATGCAAACCTGCACATTAAACACATCATGAATCTGACTTAAACACATACCAGTAATTTTAAACTTTAGTTTATTAGTTAATCATTTTTAAAATTCATTTATACAGAGGAGAGTTTACATACTTCTGTGCCAGATCGGTCCACTGGTCGAGCCACTTGCAGCCTGGAATGTCCCTCATACATGCCTGAAACATAATGGGGAAACCCAGACAAACACCTTTAACATCTAACTACTACGTGATTCAGCAAGCAAAGGAATATATGGAGAAATGAAACAAACAGATGCATAACATTTGATCTTTATTTTAAGGTCTGAGTATTTTAAAAAAAACTAAGCGTTTAAAGTAACTAAACAACCATTTCCTGTGAACACAGAACAGTTACTGCTAACAGGTCTGCTAGCAATTTGTTGAAAGACCACTGCAAAACCAACTCAACAAAGCAACAAGTTTCCAAACTAGATACAAAATGCTGTTCAAAGCAACAAAAAAATAGCTATACAGATTGGGGAATGACATTCTAAGGGCCTATGGAATGTTTATTTTTTCCCAAATTCCGTTTTATTTTTTCTTTATTTCATTTTTTCTGTTTTAATTTTTCTGATTCCATTTTTTTTTGAATTTTTCTAGACTCCGTTTTAATGGTTAAATTAAAAATATCAATCAAAAAGCCTGTCTAATGAATTGAAATCATGAAACTTGGACAATTTAACAGCAATGTATTTAACAAAATGTAAACAAAAATTACTTTTTTAAAGCCTAAGAAATACATTTTCTCTTTTTTCCCAAATTTCAGTTTTATTTTTAACATATTGTGTGTTTCATTAATTTTCTGGTTTCTTTTTTAAATGGTTTTGTTAAATTTAATTAGTAATTTATACATAATTAATTATTAATATATTATATATATAAATATATATATATATATATTTTTTTTTTTTCAGAAATACTGTGTTGTGTATTTACATTTTCCTGATATTTTTTTCTAATCAACATTCCTTAAAAATAATATTTTATTAATCATTTTATTATAGCAGTAGTGCTATCATTACATTAAGTAATACATTCTTTTTGGGTAAGGCTATACAGCGCAAAGGAAAATAGAAACCAAAGTCCCCAAAAGTATTTCCTTCATCACTAGTCTGCTTAAGATGGAAGAAATATGTGACCCTGGACCACAAAACCAGTCATAAGTAGCACGGGTATATTTGTAGCAACAGCCAACAATACATTGTATGGGTCCAAATTTTTTATTTTTCTTTTATGCCAAAAATCATTAGGATATTAAGTAAAGATCATGGTCCATGAAAATATTTTGTAAATTTCCTACCGGAAATATATTAAAACTTAATTTTTGATTAGTAATATGCTTTGCTTAGAACTTAATGCTTAACTTTTGCTTAACTTAATTTTTTTGCACCCTCAGATTCAAAATAGTTGTATCTCAGCCAAATATTTCCCTGTCCTAACAAACCATACATCAATGGAAAGCTTATTTACTCAGCCTTTATATAATGAGAAATCTCAATTTAAAAAAAAATGTATCCTTATGACTGGATTCTGGTCCTGGGTCACATATGACAAAGTATAACATACCTCCATGATCTCAAGCAATGCCTCTGTAACCGTCTCCAGTGATGACAGAGCAAAAGTCTCTCTCTCATAGGAGCCCGGAGAGAACGAACGATCCCTGTAGCTGGAACGAAAGGCGATGACTGCAGCCGATTTGACCTTGCTGATGCCGAAAAGCAGGTAGAACTTTGGCAGGGAGAACTCTGTCAGACTTAGACGCAACACCTGCTTGGTCTCCTCTGCACAGCAGAAGAACAAGACAATTCAGTTATCAATAAGTCACTGATCCATGAGAACATCTCTCTAGGGCAAAAATGTCATCTTACCGCTGAAACTCAGCTGGGAGCATGTGCAAAGGGAGTGGATGATGTTGATAACCAGGCCATGCGTGGAGGCCCGCAGCGAAAGAGGCCCTGTGGCTACCAGCAGGGTTACGACATGGAAGAGGTAGGGCAGGTGGGCGGCTACATCCAGAGAGTTGTTGAAGGATAGCATGAGCATGTACCTGGCCAGGATAGCGATATCATCCCACATCAGGTGCTGCTCCAATGTTGGTGTGGGTGACAGACACGTCTTATCGATGATTTTACACATCCGAATGATTACCTGTGGATCAGCACCAAGACAAAATCCAGTTCCGATAAAACCCATGTTAAAGATATAGTTCACCCAAAAATGAAAATTCTGTCATTAAAAAAAAAAAAAAAAAAAAAACTCAACACAAATTGAGATATTTTTGATGAAATCTGAGAGCTTTCTGACCCTGCATAGACAGTAACGCAACTACCACGTTCAAGGCCCAGAAAGGTAAGGACATCATTGAAATAGTCCATTTGACATCAGTGGTTCAACTGTAATGTTACAAAGCTATGAAAATACTTTTTGTGCACAAAGAGAGTATTTGACACGCTTTTAGGAGAGTACCATGACACATTATTATTTTTCAAGTCGTTATTTTTTTCTTTGCGCACAAAAAGTATTCTCGTAACTTCATAAAATTAACGTTGAACCACTGATGTCACATGGACTATTTTAACAATGTCGTCACTACCTATCTGGGTCTTCAATGTGGTAGTTGCATTGCTGTCTATGCAGGGTCAGAAAGCTCTCAGATTTCATCAAAAATATCTTAAATTGTGTTCAAAAGATAAAAAAAAGGGTTTACGGGTTTGGAATGACATGAGGGTGAGTAATTAATGAGAGAACTTTTATTTTTGGGTGAACTATCCCTTTAAATTTCAATGTGAGAACTCCAGTGTTGTAATGGTAAAAAAAAGTAAAATAATAAAACTATTAAATATCTGTTTCAGTAAATTAAAGCTTAAATAAGCTAAATATATAACATATTCAACATTTATATAAATAGAAGTTGAAAAACTTAAACTGAAATGAGTTGAAGTGCTAAAATTACTAAAACTAAAACAGAAATAAACGTACAAAAATGACCAAAACTAAAATTAAAATGAAATTCAAAAATAGAAAAAATAAAAAAAAATAAAAACTCAACATTTAAAATATTAATAAATAGTACAATAAATAATAAATAATACTAAAACATGTAAAAATATTTATAAATATAAAAATGTATATATAATAAAATAAACAGAAATGTATATAAATAATACTAAAAAGAGCACAATGCTTAAAGAAAAATAAACTAAAGAAAACATATTAATGTTTCCTATTAACAAAAAAAAACCCAGCTAAGTACAATGAACCAACCGAAAGCCCATGAATTGAGTATCATCACTACTTCCCATGACAAAGAGAGAAATAGAAACATAAGGTGGTTAAAAAGAATAAGAACAACAGTGAGAATGAAAGAAACCAACCAAACCACTATGAGTCACACAGTGCTTCTATAATTAGAGCTGCTGGTAGAGCATCATATCATGTAACATCTTTTGCGCTGCTTTTAACATGTTAACATTCTTACATTTTTTTCTCATTCATATTCACTCTTACAAAATGTTTGAGTGTGTATAAACGTCACCTTGCTAGACACCAGTTTGACGTTACCAGAGGCCAACGCCACTGCAGTGTCTGCCATCACCTCAGCTTTGATGGATCCGAGACCTCCCGTCGCACTGGTTTTAATAAAACTGTCCAGAACTACATCAAGTAGATCTGTGATCTGCAAACACAGGAAGCTGCCATCAGCTCAACACACGCTCAGACATGCTCTCTAATGTGAACGCAAGTCTTTAAGGAAGTGAGTGCCACATGAATACAACTAGGGAACTGCAAATAGCAATGCAGTATTCTTAAAAAGAAATGTGTTATTTATGTGATTTCCTTTTGCCTAAAGACGTCCTCAGCAAAACCCAAAATAAGATGGTGTCAAATACATTTCAGTTCTGTTACCTGTCCCAGGCTTCCCCAGATTTTAGCCTGAATGGATGGATACATCTGCTTTTCGTTGATTGTCATGGTAATGAGTTTGTCCAGAATGGCAGTGACTCGTTGGCGCTTGGCATCGTCGCTGTGCTTGCAGAAGCGTACCAGGTTTAGCAGCCAGGGAGTCATGTACTCCAAACACAGGTGCTTTAGTTCTATACCTGAATATATGGATGAAAGTCATTGGTTAGCAGAAAACGTCTTAACTCTATATTCTTATCTCTAAAGAAACAAAGGTTATTGGCATCTGTGGATACTTGAAGAACATTTAACATTCATGGAACCTTTCAATCATTTATAGTACACTCTTAAAAATAAAGGTTACAAAAGGGTGTTTCTGCAGTGATGCCATAGAAGAACCATTACTGGTTCCCCAAAGAACCTTTCAGTGAACAGTTCCTAAAAGAACCATTTCGAAGAACCTTTTTCGATTATAAAGAACCTTTTCTGCATTTGAAGAGTTCCATGGATGTTCATCGATGCCAATAAAGAACCTTTATTTTTAAGAGTGTAGAAAACTTACCAAAATGGTTCTTCTATGGCATTGCTACAAAAACACCATTTTGAGGCTTTATTTTTAAGTGTGTATTTTTGTAAACAACTGCTAACAGCAAATACACAATCAGTATGAACATTTGTGGGCTAATGATGCCTTCTAGTATCAGTTTTAAGTAGGAACTTCCAAGGAGGATTTCAAGGCAAACCAGAGAATACGAGTAATGATTTGAAACTGCTGGAGGATCTCAAGGGTCTTTTGAGAGTTTAATTGAGGGCTTAATGGGGCACTAACTGGACTTGCTGAAGCCAGAGATACACTCCTCCAGGAACTCCAGGGTCAGGTGAGGCTCATTAGCTGCTAGAGTCTTGCTAATGGACACGATGAAGAGGGTGTTATTGGCAGGAATGCAGAGACCGGAGGTCTCCAGCAGTTGGCCTTCAATTTTTAGGTTAAAGGTGCAAGTTAAGGCACACAGGAGGTTGTAAGCAGCAGACCTTTAAACAAAACAGAGAGACGGAAATATATACACTGGTAAATATCAATCCACTGTTGATTAAAATGTGACTGATGGAGGTAGAATGACTGATCACCTTAAACTAGGGTCAGAGCTGCCCAGGTTGAGGAGGGCGATGTTGAGAAGGGTCCCTGGAACATCTTTGGGCCTAATTTTGGTGTGTTGGGGAATGGAGTCGGGCTGAGAGAGCTCCCAACGTGTACGGATGTGGATAATCGAGTGAACTATGCTTTCACACTCCTGATGCATGAAGGTCAACGGCGTGCCCTGGTTAGCAATGGTCAATGTGAACTGATTTTCATCCACTAGGCAGATCTCCTCAATCTCTGAAGCGTAGTAGATGTCATTGAGGAAAACAGACTGACCCAAGACTCGTGTTCGTTCGGCTGAGGTCACCTGCACTGCCGTGCTGCCCACCTGGAGAAAAGAACTTATTGAGAATCAAACACACAAGCTCTAAGAAGTGTTCAAGTTCCTTTACACACCTTAATGGACACTTTGGTGTCTTTGTGGGCCAGTTTCAGGGCATTGTGAAAGACCTTCAGGTCTTCTTCCAGTGCGAGAGTAGCTGCCGGAAGCTTCTGTTGCTCTGGTTCCACATACTCAGCAAGCCGTGCGGGCGAGTCAATGAACAGTAACTTCTTACTGCCCTTGAGGCCCGTCAGCAGTCTCTCATGGTATTTGGTGTATTCTCGTACCCATGTGTTACAGTTATAGATGTAGATGGCGGCCACATTCTCGTAAGCAAATCCTGGAAAGACAACAAACCATTTGGAGAGGAAGTCTGTCTTGAAGCGGTTGCTCGGACCAGCATGCGTCAAGTCCACTACTAGCTCGTAGGGTTTGGCGTAGTATGGTTTGAGGGTGAGAAGGACGTGGTATATGAGCAAGTCCCCATTAATTTGCCCCGTCTTGAACCTGCGAGAGAGAGGAAAGCAGATGAAATGGAAACAAAGGCCTACAAACTCACTGATTGACGACTAGAAAAAAGAGGC
This sequence comes from Labeo rohita, assembly GCF_022985175.1. Lineage (NCBI taxonomy): Eukaryota > Metazoa > Chordata > Actinopteri > Cypriniformes > Cyprinidae > Labeo > Labeo rohita. The sequence continues at coordinate 2,247,012 of NC_066878.1, read as the reverse complement.
TTGTCAAGACAAACTTTGATGTTTGCTTGTCAAAGCCATCCCTGAGAATTTCCAATGGCTATAAATGGTTAAAGCTTAAATGTCAGTACAGACTGAATTCATAGGTTAACTGCCCTGGCATTGACTGGTTTATGATTTACCAAAAGAACTGCTATCTAATGAGGTCTCTGCGCATATTACTAGCCTTGAATGTGACAAAAGCCTCACAATGACTTTAGCCACACAGCGGTTAATGTGCATGTCTAATATAAGAGCCCAAACAGAAGTGAAAGAACAGACAGGAAACTCATCGCCGGTTAATGAGCGTGTGCACCTGCAGCTTCAGCTTTAAAAATTACCACTTCTCAAAAAAGGATCTAGTGCTGAAATTTACAGCGTGCATACACTCACACAGAAACATTCGAGCCTCTTCAGATAACAGAAACTCAGAACAAAGCAGTAACAGACCGAAAAGGTAAGAAACCATATACTTCATATTTTATTTTAAGCTCCTCAATTTCATTTCAGTAATTTAATAAAAAAATAAAAAATAAAAAAAAAATCACTAAACAAACTCAAATGTATAGATTTAAGTGACAGATTGCATATAAATTAATGTATATAAAAGTATACATAATTCCTAACATACTAAGTTTAATGCACATTGTGGATAACTCAAAAATGACTGAAAATGTGTAGATTTAAGTGATACATTGCACTATACACTAACAGTCAAAGTTTTTTTTGAACAGTAAGATTTTTTTATTTTTTTTTTTAAAGAAGTCTCTTCTGCTCACCAAGCCTGCATTTATTTGATCCGAAGTACAGCAAAAACGGTAAAATTTAGAAATATATTTACTATTTAAAATAACTGTTTTCTATTTGAATATATTTTAAAATGTAATTTATTCCTGTGATCAAAGCTAAATTTTCAGCATCATTAATCCAGTCTTCAGTTTCACATGATCCTTCAGAAATCATTCTAATATGCTGATTTATTATTATTATTATTATTATCATCAATATTTAAAACAGTTGAGTACATTTTTCATGATTTTTTTGATGAATAGAAAGATACAAAGATCAGCATTTATCTGAAATAAAAAGGTTTTGTGATATTATACACTATATAGTTCTCAAGCTTAGAGTTAGTGTAATTTTTTTTTTTTGTAAAGAACATTTACATTTTTTTTTTTAAATTTAGCAAGGATGGTTTAAATTGATCAAAAGTGATGATAAAGACATCTATAATGTTACAAAATATTTCTATTTCAGATAAATATTGTTCTTCTGAACTTTCTATTCGTCATAGAAACCTGAAAAAAAAATCCAGAATGATCATGTGACTGGAGTACTGATGCTAAAAATTGAGCTTTGAAGCCACAGGAATGGCTATAAGTATAAATAAAGTATAAATAAAGTATCAATATTTTAAAATTGTACTGCTTTTGCTGTACTTTGGATCAAATAAATGCAGGCTTGGTGAGAATCTTACTGTTCATAAACTTTTGACTGGTAGTGTGTATATATATACATGAAGAGTTCAGATGCAAAACCAGCTAAAAGCCATCTCAGTCAAAAATGAGATAGTGATACTGAGTGAATGCTCTTGACACATATTATACGTCCATCAAATACTTTTACTTCAAACTCACTAAAATACCAGCCTCAGCCCAGTCAGAAGTACCAGTACTTACATAGAAACCTATACATCTGAGCCTGATAAAAATGCATTTTTTAAAGAAAGATGTCAGATGGATTTAGCTGGTTTTGCATCTGAACTCTTCATATATATATATATATATATATATATATATATATATATATATATATATATATATATATATATATATATATATATATAGTAATAAGTATTTATAAATATATATATATATATATATATATATATATATATATATATATATATATTTATAAATAATGTGAAAAAGAAAGTAAAAAACAAAACCTCTCCTTTCTCTTATGTCTTGCAGAACCATGATAAGTCCCAGAACTGTTTGTTTTGTGTACTTTGCATTGCTCTTTGGAAGACCACATGCTAACCATACGGACACAATCAATACAAATACACAGGTCACATCAGAAAGTGCAACAACCAATATCACATCTACAATAAATGGCGCCACACCAACAACCACTGAAATACAGAAAATAAACTCTCAAGTACAAACAACTAAAACCTCATTCTGCACTCAGGCCACTCCTAAACCCGAGGAAGGGCATTGCATTTTCTTTCTACCAGCTGGTGAAAAGAACCTGCAACTGATCGTGGCTGCTCTCACAGTGGGCTGCTTGGTATTGTTGCTGACCACGCTGATATGCGCCTATCAGGTTTGTCACCTGAGAGGAATTATCTCTAGTCTCCAGCCTCGTTACGACAAAAGTGACCGGCATGCCGTGAGAGAGAAGAGCGAATCGCCATACAGGGATGAAGGCCAAGTGGACGGGCACCCAACTGAGACCTGCATCATGCTATCAGAGGTCACCACACAAGAGGAGCGCAGAGAGGATGAAGAGAACAAGAGTGAGGAGAAGAAAGACACGGAGCAACTCAGCACTGAGCCGCCTCTGAAAGACCCAAATGGAGACGTTACCCAAGAGAACAATCCTGAGCCTGATGCAAAAGCACCAGAGAGCTCTGACACAGGGGTGTGATCACGATCAGACACTTAAACTGGTGTCACACAACTCCCCCTGGTGGCATTTCAAGTCTGCACCGGCTTCAACTTTAAAGGAATAGTTCACCCAAAAATGAAAACACTTACTTACTCACCCTCAAGTCATTCTAAATCTGTATAGGTTTCTTTTTATGTTGAACACAAAAGAAGATATTTTGAAGAATTCTGAAGAACCAGTTGTTGGTCCCCACTGACTTCCATAGTAGAGAATGAAATACTACAGAAGTCAATGGGGACAATTAACTGTTTGATTACCAGCATTATTCAATATATCTTCTTTTATGTTAAACATAAGAAAGAAAGTAATACATGTACAACATGAGGGTGAATAAATGATGACAACATTTTTATTTTGGAGTGAACTATTCCTTTAATT
>NC_066878.1:2208961-2238961 GCF_022985175.1 Labeo rohita | reverse complement strand
TATTAATGATACAAATAACTCTACAGCTATGGCGTCCTTCCCCACTCATTCATCATTTCCAGACTCACAGGAAACAACTCAAACAGAAGATTCACAACAAGCTGAAAAATCAACTCAACGACTCCAGACCACAAAACAGAAAATTACAGAATCCAGTGAAGCTACAGAGCAACACTTTCCAGATTTTACAACATTCACTATCAACGTCTCCTCCAAAGCAGCAGAAGAACCTTCTTCAATTACCATAGATGAACAATTCAACCACTTCACTAATATTAATGGTACAAATAACTCTACAGCCATGGCGTCCTTTCCCACTGATTTATTACCGGACTCTCAGGAAACAACTCAATCAAGATATTTACAACTAGCTGAAGAACCAACTCAACACTTCCAGACCACAATACAGAAAATTGCTGAACCCAGTGAAGTTACAGAGCAACACATCCTTTATTCCACAACATTTAAAATTCCCTCTGCTGCAGCAGAAGAACCTTCTTCAATTGCCATACATGAACAAATGGACCACTTCACAGGTATTAATGATACAAATAACTCTACAGCCATGGCATCCTTTCCCACTCAATCATCATTACCAGGCTCACAGGAAACAACTCACTTAGGAGACTCACAACAAGCTGAAGAATCAACTCAACGACTCCAGACCACTATGCAGAAAATTACAAAACCTAGTGAAGTTACAGAGCAACACATCCCTGATTCTACAATATTCACCATCAATATCTCCTCCAAAGCAGCAGAAGAACCTTCACCAATTACCATAGATGAACAATTCGACCACTTCACTAGTATTAATGGTACAAATAACTCTACAGCCATGCCGTCCTTTCCCACTGATTTATTACCAGACTCACAGGAAATAACTCACGCAGGAGAACTTGTTGAACGCTTCCAGACCACAAAAGAGAAAATTACAGAACCTGATCAAGCTATAGAGGAACAAAACCCTGACTCCACAACATTTAAAATTCCCACCATCGCAGCAGAAGAAACTTCTACGATTGCCATACATGAACAAATGGACCACTTCACTGGTATTAATGATACAAATAACTCTACAGCTATGGCGTCCTTCCCCACTCATTCATCATTTCCAGACTCACAGGAAACAACTTTAACAGAAGATTCACAACAAGCTGAAAAATTAACTCAACGACTCCAGACCGCAATACAGAAAATTACAGAATCCAGTGAAGCTACAGAGCAACACTTTCCTGATTTCACAACATTCACTATCAACGTCTCCTCCAAAGCAGCAGAAGAACCTTCTTCAATTACCATAGATGAACAATTCAACCACTTCACTGGTATTAATGATACAAATAACTCTACAGCCATGGCATCCTTTCCCACTCAATCATCATTACCAGGCTCACAGGAAACAACTCACTTAGGAGACTCACAACTAGCTGAAGAATCAACTCAACGACTCCAGACCGCAATACAGAATATTACAGAATCCAGTGAAGCTACAGAGCACCACATCCCTGATTCTACAATATTCACCATCAATATCTCCTCCAAAGCAGCAGAAGAACATTCTTCAATTACCATAGATGAACAATTCGACCACTTCACTAATATTAATAGTACAAATAACTCTACAGCCATGCCGTCCTTTCCCACTGATTTATTACCAGACTCACAGGAAATAACTCACGCAGGAGAACTTACAGAACCTGATCAAGCTATAGAGGAACAAAACCCTGACTCCACAACATTTAAAATTCCCACCATTGCAGAAGAAACTTCTACAATTGCCATACATGAACAAATGGACCACTTCACTGGTATTAATGATACAAATAACTCTACAGCTATGGCGTCCTTCCCCACTCATTCATCATTTCCAGACTCACAGGAAACAACTCAAACAGAAGATTCACAACAAGCTGAAGAATCAACTCAACTACTCCTGACCACAAAACAGAAAATTACAGAACCCAGTGAAGTTACAGATCAACACATCCCCGATTCTATTAATGGTACAAATAACTCTACAGCCATGCCGTCCTTTCCCACTGATTTATTACCAGACTCACAGGAAATAACTAACTCAGGAGATCCACAACTTGTTAAACGCTTCCAGACCACAAAACAGAAAATTACAGAACCTGATCAAGCTATAGAGGAAAAAAACCCTGACTCCACAACATTTAAAATTCCCACCATCACAGCAAAAGAACCTTCTACAATTGCCATACATGAACAAATTGACCATTTCACTGGTGTTAATGGTACTAATAACTCTACAACTATGGAGTCCTTCCCCACTCACTCACCATTACCAGACTCACAGGAAACAACTCAATCAGAAAATTCTCAACTAGCTGAAGAATCAACTCAACGACTCCAAACCACAAAACTGAAAATTGCAGAACCCAGTGAAGTTACAGATCAACACATCCTTGATTCTACAACATTTACGATCAAAATCTCCAAAGCAGCAGAAGAACCTTCTTCAATTACCATACATGAACAAATTGACAACTTCACTGTTATTAATGGTACAAATAACTCTACAATTATGGTGTCCTTTCCCACTGACTCATTATCAAACTCACAGGAAACAACTCAATCAGGAGATTTAGAACTTCCTGAACAACCAACTCAACACTTGCAGACCACAAAACAGAAAATTGCAGAACCTAGTCAAGTTACAGAGCAACACTTTCCTGATTCCACAACATTCACTATCAAAGTCTCCTCTAAAGCAGCAGAGGAATCTTCTTCAATTACCATTCATGAACAAATTGACAACTTCCCTGTTATTAATGGTATAAATAACTCTACAATTATGGTGTCCTTTCCCACTGACTCATTATCAGACTCACAGGAAACAACTCAATCAGGAGATTTAGAACTTCCTGAAGAACCAACTCAACACTTCCAGACCACAATACAGAAAATTGGAGAACCCAGTGAAGTTACAGAGGAACCCATCCTTGATTCCACAACATTTACTGTCCAGGACTCAGCGAGCCCCAGTTCAGATCTCAGCGAGTCCACATCAGATCCAAAACACCATAAACGCAAACCGACAGAAGAGCCTACAAATAAACATACTGAAAAAAACACAACTAATACAGCAAAATCTTCTAGAGACAGTTTTATGCAACCATTTATGACAAGCAGCACTCACATACTAACTGATACATTAGCAAGCAGCAAAACAGCTTCCACATCACCTCTTCCAATCCTGGTGGAAAATCATTTAGTTGACTCAAAAGGACCAAAGGACACTTCTGTGCCGACAACCATTACCCTGCAGGATTCCACATCATTCATAACCTATCAGAGTAATGCAAAAACACAGTCACAGCGTACAACAAACAAATACACAATTTTTAGCAAAATGATGTCCCATACAAGTTTCCCATTGGTAAAGGACACATCAACTCAAGCTCCCAAAAATAGAGTGCAATCATCTCAAACTACTCCAGTCTCCAACATAATGATGTTCACTCCAAATCCAAAACCTTCAGAAAAACATATTCCAACCACATCAGTCATGCAACATGGATTTTTGACATCAACAACACAGGAAATTCCATCCTGGATTTCAACGAAACCATCCAACATCCAACCCACTGAAACAGCAGAGCCTAGTTTAGACCAATCAAATCAAGGACCTACAGCAGATCCAATGCCAAAGGAAAATTCTACCAATAATAATCTGCTAATTAAGATAGACAAACCAACGGAAAGCAAGAGCGGCCGCAAACCAAGTATGACAACAACTAGATTGCACATATCAAAAACACAAACTGTTTCACGAAAATCCAAGACATTTATTTATTTACCAACACACAAATCAGCTATCGCCACAACAGATTACATGAAAACCCGCAGAGATATTTACGGATTACTCTTCACTTTTGGGTGCCTCATGTTGCTGATACTAGTAATCTTGCTTCGGGAAGTACATAGAAGATGGCAAGCCTGGCAGTGGAGAAACAACATGTGGGTAGCAGGTTCTCCTCAGCTGCCGGGAACTTATTCGGTCTTGCAGGTCTGCAGTTCATACACTGCAATACAGATGAGGAAAAAGGGCAGCCAAAAGAAGAAGGAGGAAAAGAGTGATGTTCATGAGAATATCGTCCTCAGTCAGCAACACATAGACCTTGTATAAACACAAGGATGTCAGCAAACTTAGGACACTGTCTAATGCCAACCCTCAACATGACAGCTTTTTTAACTAAACAAATTCTGAATTAACAAATCCTACCGAGTGCTCCGTGAGTCACAAACTTCTAGGTAACATCTTTGTGTCTTGCATATGCAAACACTTAACTTTACATGACTTACAAGAACAAATAAGACCTAATATTACATTATATATGTTGAGATTGTGTGAATGTACTTTTAAAGGTCACTGCAGTGCCTTTATTTTGTTTTAATAAAAAAAAAAAAACACTTTTACCTGTATTGAGTAATTTTAATCTGTTTCAAGAAAATGTTAAAGGGATAGTTAATTACTCACCCTCATGTCGTTCCAAACCTGTAAGACCGTTCATCTTCAGAACACAATTTAAGTATTTTTTCATCATTAAAATAGTCCACCTGACATCTGTGGTTTAAATGCAATTTTACAAAGCTATGAGTATACTTGTTGTGCGCAAAGAAAACAGAAATAACAAATAAATTCTTCTTGTTCATGTCTGTCTTTAACAGGAATATATTGTTGAATTAACTCGTTATTTTTGTTTTCTTTGCACACAGAAAGTATACTTGTAGCTTCATAACATTATGGTTGAACCACTGATGTCTTACTGGTTTGGGAAGTACATGTAAAAAAATTATATGTCATGTGGCAATGGCCATCTTCTGTTACCAAAGACCTCCAGCTGACTTTCCTTTCACATCCAAATCTGGCTGGCCAACACACAAAAACAACAAAAACATTGTGATCCACTAATACACGCCACAGATTCATTCAAAATGGAGTAGGGATTTGTTTTTGTGTGTTTGATGAACAGATCAATGAAGGGAAGAAACTAGACAGCACATTTAAAATAAGAGCTGAGTGCAGATGGATTTAGCTGAACTGTCTGACTATGCCATTTCTGCTTGACACACACAAACACAAATATACAAGCATCATACACACACACACACACACACACACACACACACACACACACACACACACAGAGCAAAGCTACATTAGTAGGCAGAGGATGTGTCATTACTGGGCAGCATTAGCAGGCTCTGAAAGAATGAAGCAATTGAGGAAGAAAGAGGGAGAGGATAGAGAGAGATGGAGAGTGGCACTGAAAAGGTTCTGTACCAGCGCTCTTTTGTTCAAAACACACACGCACACACACCTGCCTGTGCAAGAACACGATGGTGAGGAACTCGGATATCAAGAGCGTGCTAGGAATTATACTACACTAAGAATTAAGAACTACTTCATAATGAGAGTTTTAAATTAAAACACTGAGTTTTGTGTGCTGATTGTGAGAGAAAATCTGTGAGGAATTTATTAAAACATGGTAAAATGTGTTTAACGGAGATGACGGTATGGCACTTACAATATTTGATTAAATTAGAACTTTGTTGAATCACCAGAAAAATTTTCCAAAATCAGAAACTGTGTTAATTCAGTAGAATTTATCCGAGTTGGAATTAATATTTTTAACAGACTCCATGCCAGGAATATAAATCTCAGACAAAAACATCTTAAGACCTGAATTACAGGTTAAGTGTTGCTTAATGACTTGAAGAAAGAATGAAAACAGGAAGGAGAGGGAGGGAGTGTGAATAGAAAAGAAAGCAGAGGAAATGGATGCTGAATGAGGGAATCCTAAAGAGGAAACAGAGATGTCAGCACTTCCTCTCTCCCTCTCTTTTTTGTACCAGGGCATAGACTCTACTACATCTCCCCACCCTGCCTCTCTCTCTTCTACGTTATCATAGTGATCCCAGAAAGGGACCCGCACAGAGAAAGACGGGATTTGGATTTTACTGCAGCATAAAGCGAGAATAGCATAAAAATAAGAGATCAGAGTTGTGCTAATCTGGAGATCAAGCAGAAAGAAAGAGGTGAGGGATGGAGAGAAACTGAAAGACAGAAAGAGGACAGAGTGATGACAAGGAGAAGGTAAGTAATTCACAATGCAGCAAGGTTTACCTAAGAAAGGACTCGACTCAAGGATACGTTTTCAGATTATGTGGCATTATATGAACGAGCATTAAAGCACATTATATATAAATGCTGATTTTTCTCTAAGCACGTGCTTTGAGAGTCGAGCAGAACTAGGTGCAGGCAGATCTGCAGAGCCACTGCATGAAGACCTTCACATCTCTGCTGTACGTTTGCATGTGTAAAACTGATCTCAGAATTCATGCCAATGCTTTGACTAGCCTTACAACTGCAAACAAAAGAGGCAAAACATAAATACACATTTAAATTTTACATTGACTTTTTGTCATCAATACCAAATATTATGTAAGACTCACAGTCATCACTCACTATAATTAGATTTAGCATCATCACTAACCATAATCAGACTAAACATTGTCATTTAATCTATATTCAGATTCACTAAAGTTCAGACTCATCATCATTATGTGGCACCAAACACACCCAATTTTATTGCCGTTATAATCAGACACAAATTGCATTTCTCAAAATAAACTCACTGTCATCTCTTATTTATCAGACTTTCTGTAATAAGACTCAGTCGAAAAGTATAATCAGACACAAATTGAATTACTCAATATGGTCAGACTGGTTGTCATTAAGACCTAATCAGTCACTCAATATAATCAAATTTGGACTTGCCATAATTACGCAGCATCAGACATGCTTTCATCAGACTTACTGAGATCAGACACTTTTATCGCCATTAAAATCAGACACAAATTGCATTTCTCAAAATAAACTCACTGCCACCACTTATTTATCAGACTTTCTGTAAAAAGACTCAGTCAGTTAGTATAATCAGACTGCATTAACACACTGTAATCAGACTCACTGAGTTCAGACACTTTTATCGCCATTATAGATGCAAATTGCATTTCTTAAAATAAACTCATTGCCATCACTTATTTATCAGACTTTCTATAATAAGACTCAATTAATCAGTATAATCAGACTGCGTTAACAATGTTATCAGACACTAATCGCATTACTCAATGTAGTCAGACTCGTTGTCATCATACGCATTAATTAAACATAATCAGTCACTCAATATAATTAAATTTGGACTCATCATAATTACGTAGCATCAGACTCACTAAAGTCAGAGACTTTTATCGCTATTATAATCAGACACAAATTGCATTTCTTAAAATAAACCCATCACTTATTTTTCAGACTTTCTGTAATAAGACTCAGTCAATCAGTATAATCAGATTGCGTTAACAATGTTATCAGACACTAATCGCATTACTCAATATGGTCAGACTCGTTGTCATCACTCAGATTAATCAGACCTAATCAGTCACTCAATATATTAAAATTTGGACTCACCATAATTACGTAGCATCAGACAGACTGTAATCAGACTCACTGAGGTCAGACACTTTTGTCCCTATTATAATCAGACACAAATTGCATTTCTCAAAATAAACTCATTGCCATTACTTATTTATCAGACCTTCTATCCACAATTAAACTCGATTTTATCGATTAACTCGAATGTGTAGTTTATGTCAACTTGTCTGAATAAAAATCGGTTTTCTCTTTAACATTTGCCAGCCAGGGTCCGAAATTAACACTCGCCACTCGCCAAATGCGAGCAAATTCTCTGTCTGGCGAGTTAAATTTAAAGCGCCATCCGCCACATGGCGAGTAAATCTTTTCACCAGTAATGTTAATCAGTATCAGTCTCGCGGATCTCCGTGATGCTCCCCTGCCCCCGTCTGCATGCGACGTACCGAAGCGTAAGTGAAACGCGAGCGCCGCACTCACGTCATTTCCGTCTATCCCACACTCGACGTAGCGGTAGCTTCGTGCTAGTGGCGAGATGTGGCGGTTTTTAACTGGAGCCAGCCAGCCTTCAAAAAGAAAGCTTGGCGAACTGGAAGAAAAGCCACCACCAGAATTCTTATTGATGTTTTAATTTAGGGCTGGACAATAATTCGATATCAATATATATCGCGATAGATTTTTTTTCAATAACGGTGATACGATTTTTAAACCCATTTCCGATATTTCGATATACATTTGTATATATATATAATTTTATACATTAGCATTTGTCAGTGAATGACGTTAAGTGCTCAGCAGTCAGAAAGAGCAGAACAGAATTGCGTGATGACGTACATCACAGACACGCTGCCAGCGCTCAGCAGTAGTTGGTTAAGTTCCGTCGCGGAAAGTTTTAGCTACAAAATGAGTACCCCGACCAGAAATTATATTTCTTACCAGAATAATATTTCTTGCCAGAAACCTCTAGAGCCTGTCATAGAGTGTCATCAACACTAGGGATGTTCATTTCGGTTATTTTTCCTAACCGACAGCCGACGCTTGTTAACCGATTATTAACCGTTAACCGACAAGATTATTTTAAATTAGAATATAATTATTTTAGAAAAGGATAAGTGTCTGTGACCCGTTAAAATACTAACATTTGTTTTCCGGGATTAATTTTACATGCGCAAAAAGCAGCAAACAACAGAACATGAGGATTCACATGGACACGTCGCATCACCTGCAGCTTCTGCGAATGGAGAAAAACATCATAAAGCTAGGCTATATATATAATGAAAGAATATGCCTATAAGATAAATATTTGTACTTAATAAAACAAACAAAAAAAAGTGCAACAAGTAGCTAGTAGCAGAGTTTTCGTTCATTTTTGTGCTGCGCGAAAGGAAGACGGCTGAAAGCGGCATCCTATTTTTCTTTATTTTACAAACAGCAAACCGTTTACAGTTTTGATGATCTGTAAAGAGTCGTTTCCCCTGTTAGAAGGAAAAAATCAAGTGATTGCGCCGGCGCCGCACGCGCACACACAATCAGCCAAACATATGGAAAAAAAAAAAAAAAAAAAAAAAAACACTGCTTAATCGTTATCAACGTACTGCCGTGATATTATGCCAAACATTTTTTTTGTTTGGATATTTTAATGCGAGAAGTACAAAACCAGGTTTACATAACAAATAATATTTTAGCATTCAAATACATCTTGAATACGGAGACATTTGGGTTTGTGTCGTATGAGACACAATATTAGTTTCAGTTTCGCTTTAGCCTCAATGGTTTGGTTTTGTCTTGTCGCCGAGCTTCTTATATTTTTCATTCTTGTTCTTGTCTAAATACTGTTAAATTGAAAGGATTTTTTTGTGGAGTGAGGGGAACTAAAATAGCCTAGCCTATGTTTATAGTGTATTGTAAATATTTCGCGTCGACACCAGGTCTTTCTTAATAATAAAATGCGACTTAACGTTATAGGCCTACGCGATTTATCTTTTTTCTCTCAAAAATGCAATTTCATTTTATTTTAACCATCCAGAAAACGTTTTACAATATTTTGATTACTGAATTACTGAAAAAAAAGACCTTTTAAACCGTTTAACTGATTGTATTAATCGGTCAAAATTCTTCTGTCGGTTAACGGTTAACCGGTTAAAATGAGCATCCCTAATCAACACTCAACAATGTTCCGGCCAGAGCAATGTGTTTTTGTTGTTGCTCACTCTTTATTTATTTTATTGTATTATTTTTGTTTCTTTATCCTGGCTGAAGCAGTTTGTTTGTTGTTTCAATTTATATGAATATTCAGCCTGTTCTAGTTTAAATGGAAATATATTATTGTTAATAAGCTGAGTCTGAGAATTTTATTTATTTGATAGTTTATTTCACATTTCCTGTTTGTAAAGGCTAAATACAAATAAAATATGAACCTTATTTTTTTTGTACTGTTTTTATTTTTTTAAAAAATTATATAATTTTAATAGGAGGAGCCTGGAGGTATTATAGACTTTGCAAATTCAGTTTGCAGACATTTGTAGGTACAGACATCCATTGTGTGTGTTTTTCCTGAGGCTTTTTAATATTGTCCGTATCGATATCGGAATTATATCGTATCGACCGAAATTAAGAAATATATCGTGATATGAATTTTTGCCATATCGTCCAGCCCTATTTTAATTGTCACTCCTCTCTGTCCGGAGCACACATAATATACAGAATAACGTGCTTTGGATATATCTGTGTTAAATCGTTCAGAATTTTGGCAGGTAAAAAATAAGATTGGCCGGTTGATTTTTTTAATCCACCGGCCAACTTGGCCGGTGTGTCAAAAACTTAATTTCGGTCCCTGTTGCCAACGCTTCCCTCTGGGCTCCCGTAGTTCTGAATGGGCTCAGCCCTCCGCCCACGCGTTTGCCATATTACACTAATATGGGGGGGCCTGTATTCAGAAAGGCACGTTCTGATAAAATAACTTGAGCTACTAAAGTGGCATGGTTAGCTGCTTGCTAGCGGTAGCCTGTTACATTACAGTACATACAATTTCACATACCACGTGAACAGAGTAAAAAGAGATGACTGAAGACGATGGCGAATGATTTGCAGATCCTAAGCACCACTGACAAGCATCCAATCTTTTAAAATGTGTAGTAAATACTGCCGCTGTAGTACAGGTATACACAGAACATGTGCAATTGTGAATTTCGAAAGTGATAGTAAAAAAAGCAATCATGCATTTAAGAGCAGTTTCAATGCCCTGCTTAATAGCGTTTCCCTGATGCCAGCAATTTGTATACCCAATGATATATAACTGCAAGAGAAAGCATTGAAATATATTTTCCTTTTATCTCGTATTTATTCACTTTGGGGTTGCATAGAATAGGTCATTTTCTTTCAGAACACGGCATCTTTCAGATGCGGCGAAATCGGATTGCGGGGGAAGGAAGGAAGGAGGCTTTGTCTTACAAACATTTACAAACTGTATCTGGTATGATAAGAAAAAAATCTATTTAAATCGGACGTTTTTTTAGGCCATATCGCCCAGCCCTAGTCAATCTGTATAATCGGACTGTGTTAACACACTGTAATCAGACAAATCACATCACTTAACTTAATCAGACTTGTTGTCATCACTCACATTAATCAGACCTCATCAGACACTCAATATCAAATTTGGACTCAACATAATTACATAGCATCAGATACACTGTAATCAGACTCACCGAGGTCAGACACTTTTATCCCCATTATAATCAGACACAAATTACATTTCTCAAAATAAATTGCCATCACTTATTTATCAGACTTTCTGTAATAGGACTCAGTCAATCAGTGTAATCAGACTGCATTAACACATTGTAATCAAACACAAACTGCATTACTCAATATAGTCAGACTCGTTGTCACCACTCAATCATTAATCAGACCCAATCAGTCACTCAATATAATCAAACTTGGACTCATCAGACACACTGTAATCAGGCTCACAAAAATCAGACACTAAATTTTATCTTCATTACAACGAGACTGTTTATATCCATAATAGCCACACCACACAGATACAGTTTTCATTCACCACACAGATACAGTTTTCATTCAAATTTCATTCAAATTTTCACGTCTCAAAAAGATGAGACGAATTGTTGAATAAAGTCATTATTTCTATTTTCTTTGCGTACAAAAAGTTGTTTTTTTTTTTGTTTTTTTTGCTTTTATGGATTCGGAACGACATGGGGGTAAGTATAGTCAGACACAAATAGCATTAATCAATAAACTTATTATGACTCACATTAATCTGAGTTACTGTCGTCACTGTCGCCGAGTCACTCAATATAATCAGATTCACTAAAGTTCAGACTGATTGTCATTTACTTGTTATACAACGCCCTATTATCGGACTCATTTTCATGTGCATTATAATTACATTTCCATGACTTACTATAATCAGACACAAACGACAATATAGCCATTGCCATCACACAATTCATGTAATCAGACTGTAATCTTTAAACAAACTTTTTGTAATCAGACAATATAATTAGACTCACTTACATTAGTACAATGGACATTAGTACAATACTACAAAAACAAATAACATTGGTTGCATTCTTGAGCATGTAACAAACAATTATTCAGCGAAAAAAAATCGTTTGTATTTTTCCTACAGGAACACAATGAAGATGCCCGTGTGTGCAGCGGTGTCCTGCCTGCTTTTGCTGTGGTTTACTTGCACTGACGTACATGCAGAATGTCCCAGTGTTTGCTCCTGTAGCGAGACCCATCGGACAGTTGACTGTTCCTGGAGGGGATTTAGGCATCTGCCGGTGGGCCTGCAGCGAAACATTCAATCCCTCAACCTGACCCACAATCGGCTATCTGACCTGGACCACCACCTAAGCTCCTTCACACATCTGCGCATCCTGGACATCTCCTACAACCGCCTGCTTCATTTTCCAGCCTCGCTACCACGGGCGCTGTGGCAAATCAACGTCTCAGGAAACCGTCTGCGTGTACTCAACAAGGATGACACAGCATACCAGTGGAACCTCAGAGTTCTGGATCTGTCCGTCAATAAGCTGGAGCGTGTGGTCTTCATCAACAACACGCTCCCCAACCTGAAGGCTCTTAACCTTAGTCATAACAAGTTCTGGACGGTGCCTACCAACATGCCTCAAAACCTGGAGGTGGTGGATCTATCCCATAACAGTCTGGTCCAGGTTCTACCAGGGTCCCTGATCCGGCTACACAGGCTGGCTCGGTTCTACTTGCACGCAAACCGCTTCACCTCGGTCAGTGAAGAGGCGTTTGAGCATCTGCAAAGTCTGAAGCTCATCACTTTAGGGGACAATCCCTGGGCTTGTGAAGAAACTGCCAATATCAGCCACCTATTGGTGTGGACCAAACACACTTCCGCCCGAGTGTTGGGCTGCCCCTGCCACACCTGGCACACCTGCGGAGAGGCTCACCTGTCCAAGACAGGGAGCTGGCACTTTGGCACCTACACGCTGTCTCCATACGTCTTCGGCACTGAGGAGCCAAGCCATCCATATATACAATCGGTCACCACACACTTCTGGTCAGGGACGTCACTCCCAAACACCAGGGATGACCAAACAGGAAGCACCAAGGAACAGGAGTCTTTCAGAAATGGCCGTATCTTTACTTCAACTTTACAGGTTTCTCATTCTAATACTCATTCAACTACAGAAGGCCCAGTCACAACTGGCGACTTCGTCACCACCATCTCCACCACCCGCAGGACCACCACTCTCCGCACGCGGAGTGTGAAGAGACCCAATCAGAATCTCAGCCGAAACACAAGCTCAAGATGCAGTGTGGGTTCACTCTACACATCAGTCTGCTGTACACTCCTCCTGATGGCTATGATGCAAGGGCTCTGAGGGTCAGCCAAGTCACACAGTATTTCTTCTAAACTGGATCAAACTGTAAATTCATGTTAACAAATGGATAACACGTTGTGCATTTTCAAATAATATTTGTGTGTAACATCATGAAAAGATTAAATGAACTTCTGAGCTTCTAAAACAGAACAGTCTCACAATATAGCTAAGTGATGTAAAAGACCAACAAGCAGGATTATTTTTTGACATACAGGTGTGGAGGCATTTCATATGTTAATTAGATTAACTTCTGACAATCCATTTTGTTTTAAAAAATGATTAAATTAAATGCATGAATCTGTTAATGCTACTGCAATATTAAAAACATAAACAAAAAGCATTCCTTTTTAATCAAAAGCTCTGCACTGTTCAATAAAATTATAAAATCAGTATAATAAAATATAATGATTTTCTCTCATTCAGTAAATATAATATGCTTTATGCCAGCATAAGAGTACAACTATTGCATTTCCCAGCAGGTAAATTTACCAGCCAGATTTCTCCATCCAAGGATTTTTTTTTGTAAAAAAATATTTAATGCTTCAATCAGTTAAACAGTTTAAAAAAAGATTTTTTTTTTTTTTTTTTTTTTTTTTTTAAGTAATTTTCCAAATTCTTTCAAAATGTTTGCTGCATGTTTAAAAATATGCTACACATATACTGTTTTTCTGAGTAAGAAAAAACTCACTCATGACACTTAATAAAAATTATTTCGTGTATACAATTTAACAAATAAACAAGTTAATATTAAGTGATTACATTGTCAACTCCATTTCGTTGTCAAAAATAGTTTGAAACAAGTCACAACTGAGCCACTTCGCATCTCCATTCAAACACAGCCATGTTTCGTTTATAACTTAAAGTGCATTTTTAAACAAATCTAGTGAGTCAATGATTCAATTTCACATTCATAAAGACAACTTGCTTTATTCCTGAATGAATCAGCCGTTCGAATGAATCAAATGAATGATTTAGTAATTAAATCAGTGACTTGCCGCCACCTACTGGCAGTTTAAGCTTAATTTTTAAAGTATCGTTTCAGTTATTTAAATCATTTAATATTTCTATATTTAAAATGTTATATTTACAACATTAATCTCAACATGAATTTATGAATTTGATTGCACTCATGCCACTTCTGAGCCTCATTAAAATCTGAAAATACACCTACAAGACACTTTTGTGTTCTTCTGTGCCACCTCTGTAGTGCAAATTAATTTTGTTAATACTGATTTCATTTGATTTGTAACTTCTTATTCTACTTGTTCTTAATGAAGTTCTTTAATTTACTTTAAGGAGTCAAATATCACCTTGCAATGGGAAGGCAAATTTTTTATCAGATTGATTATGGATAAGAAAGCACTTGTAAAATTTTGACTGTGCTCCTAAATTTAAGTGCTCTTTTTTAGGTGCTCCTAAAAAGAAAAGCAAGAGTAGAGCCCTGTTAACCATGTAAATTTTTGTTACGTTCCAAAAACTACTGACAATCAGCAGAGACACTTGATCAAGATGGTCTACCAGTTCCTTCAGGTCCCAAACAGCTGGTAATCCATCACAGCTACCTAAACCAGTGCTGAGAAGCTTGATACCATCTATCACGTAGTTAAGCTGATGCTAACACAGTTTTCCAGCTGGGAAAGCAGGGTTTATTTTTCTCACTTCTTCTACACATCATTCTTTTATTATCATGGCTGACTATTCAAACACAAAATATTTAGAAACCCTGTTATTACCAATGACAGTGACAAACTCTTACGTCAGGTTACCCAGCTATGCAAGAATATAAACTTTAAAGACTTGACTATATATGGAAATCTTTTTGTTGTAAACACAGCAACTAAAGCCAGTCTTCCAATTTCACCATGATACCTCACTAAAAACAAACAAACAATTTGTTAAACAAAAGGAAATCTTGTCAGCATGATCTTTCCACCACTGACCGTCCTTTTTTAAAGAATCATGTGACTTCTTCCACTGGTGTCATTATTAAAAGCATCCCCGTCGGTCTAGAGACACTGCACATCACCGCTCGCAGAGATAAAGCATCAGCATTATTTACGTGGAGCACCGCTGGTGAGTACCTGGGGAATGTTATTTCTTTGAACTAATGCAAACGCAATACATTTTGAATAATGCTCAACCTCTGTGAACATAAATGAATCTTTTATCTAAAAAAAAACATTATGGAGCTAGTAAAAAAAAAGAAGTGCTTATGCTTCCATACTGATATGATTTTTCTGTTATGTTTTTCTCAGATCAGAGAAATGGCCCTAAGAGTGGACATCTGTGTGGTTCTGCTTGTTGTGATGCTCAACTGTATGCAGGTCCAAATGCAAACTACCCGCAGTGTAAACACTACTACTTCATTTACCACCACCAACACTACTAAAAATAATGGGAATGGCACTAACCAGAATACGAACAGCAACCAATCAGCTAGTTCCACCGGCACCGGCACCGGCACCGGCACCTCCACAGGCACGAATGGGAATATGAACACCAGCTCATCATCCACCTCCCAAAACAACACCGCGCAGAACGCTAAAAATGCAACTGCCAGTGCTGTCGTTGGCAGTTCCTCCTCTTCCTCCATGACTAGCTACTTCAAACTTTTGCCGCTTGTGTTCACGGCTCTGAGCTTTCTACAGATGATACAGTGACCATCAACCTCCCTTGTGCTTTGAAGGCAGACAATAATGTGAGATTCCTCAGAGACTTAATTGTCTTTCTGAAATGCTATAACACTTACGTAGATGTTAAATGAACAGCCTTTTGCTTAACATTAGCGAAAAATATTTTAAATATGAAAAATACTGGTACTATTCACAGCCAATGTGAAATGGGCAATCAGGGGTTTGTTTTCATTTATTGCTGTAAAATGCTTTAATATCTTTATAATTTAATCAACAAGGTAATTTTATGCATCTGTAAGCTGTTAGTTAATTGACTGTTCTCAGAAGCAATAAAACTGAACAAAAGAAAGCTGTGTGCTTTTGTACTTTTTTTTTTGCACTTGTTGGACAGGTGTCATGAAGTCTTACCTGCGAGTTACATAGTAAAACACGGGGTTTCCGTTTTTGGACGTTCCAGCCTGGTAAAAGATGTTAAGAGTCTTCAGCGCTTTAAACTCTTCTTTCTCATGCACCTGGTGTCTAAACAAGAATATAAACGGTTATGAACTGCAATTATCAACTGCGAAGTGAAAGAGGTGTTTTGGCTTAAAATAAGATAAACAAAAAAATTGGGTCCCACTTTATATTTAGTGGCCTTAACTCGTATGTGCTTACATTTAAATTAATCATGACATGATAATTGATACAATTCACTTATTATGTACACACATGTTTTTACAATGTATTTATATTAAAAAAAACTGCATGCAATTACATCTATAATTAATTTCATGTATACACTGCTGTTTAAAAGTTTGTGATCAGTAAAATTATAGAAAAAAGTTAAAAAGAACAGCATTTATTCAAAATAGAAATCTTTTCTAACAATATAAGACTTTGCTATCACTTTTGATAATAAATCAGCATTTTAGAATGATTTCTGAAGAATCATGTGACACTGAAGACTGGAGTAATGATGCTGAAAATTCATCTTTGCATCACAGGAATAAATTATATTTACACAGAAAACAAGTTTTGTTCATTGAAATAATATGATTTTTGATCAAATAAATGCAGCCTTGATGAGCATAAACTTCTTTTTAAAAAATCTTTTGAACAACAGTGTAATCCTTTACACTTTAACCCACCCTTAAAAACCTGTTAATAACCTTACTCGTAACCCACCTCAATAGCAGCAAAAGTGTTTTGCAATACAATATGAACACAATAAGTACAGTGTACTTATTTTTTGAGTAGTTAATAGTAATAGTAGTTAATAGTAGAAAAACTAACTCAAAAGTCTTTTATGAGAATGTTTAGTTTTTTTTGCTAGACAAAAATACTGTGCATACTGAAATAAAATAAAATAAAATAAGTGTCGTATTTTCTACCTTGTCATGAACTCCTCAAATTTGGAGCTGGTGAGATTTAGGCTGGACCAATGAGTATCTGCTACAGGTTTGTGTTCTGGGGGACCCAGGTAAGCAAGCAGGGTGGCCATCTTATCAAAGGGCCTTCTTCCAACAGCTTTATGATCCCTGAAGAGTTTGGAAAAATATTTTCTGATTAACTGAAACTTCACTAAGTGAATCTGAGAATCATTAATAACTCTATGTTTTACTGAGGGATAGATATAAAGCATGACAGACAACATACAACCCAGTCAGTCAAAGTGATGAATGATTATTTCAACAAAACAGCTGTTACTTAATGATAGTGTTCTACCAACGCAATAAGATCAAAGAGAAACGAGTCAAGAAGGGAAAGTAAAAAACGCAAATCAGTTCCCAAACAAATATAGAGATTTGAATGAGTACAATTCCAAGAATTTAAGCCTAAGAAATGTCCAAACTGTCTCTCTATTACTGACCCCATGAGCTGGATGATAACACAAGTCTTTCACAGACCTGCTCACCTGTTACTAGACAAATACTGGCCAATTTTCTCTTGGTTGTTCCACAGCAGCCTATGCAGGGCCAAAACATTGCCATCACTAATGAAGGAGAGGCTGTGGTTGAGAGAGTCGCTCGCTGGACAGTCAGAAGCGATGTCAAGGAAAAATCTAGAAGGAAAACCAAAGTTTAAACTATCTGGTGACAGAATCTAAATCTTGAAGACCACTAATCGCTTTCTTACTTTCTGGCTGCATCAAAATTGCTCTTCACAAAGTCATTAAATGGCCTCATGTGCTCCTCTTTTGTGAACAAAACATGGTTGGCAATACTTTGCAGGATCTGCAGACAGGTGAAAAATGAAATATGAGTTTGTATAAAAAGGAAAACTCCAAATCTTTCCATTTTGTCTACAACTTTGTTGTCTTTCATAAGCAATAAAACACTCAAGACAGGGCTCTACAGTGCGACGTGCATTTACGACTGAAAACTACTATGACCATGCGACTATGAAAAAAATATATAAGAGCACCAGTGCGAATAACCCGATCAGCATATTTGCGCAGAAGGGAGCTTTAAAGGCTTCTACGTGTTTTTGCAAAGCTGAGTAATGTATCACAGACATATCTCACGAATCCTTTCACAAACAAAGTGTAGAGAGAGTGTAAATAAGAGATTCATTGTGCAGTGTAGAGAGCTTCCTTGATTATAAAGGAACTTTGTGAGATCGCAATGAACTAAGATGAGTGACAGCTTTTAATGATTTTTAAGGGAGTTTGTAAATGAGATACTGATTTAATATAACAGTTAAATAAACAAGTTAATATTCAGTGACTTACACTGACTATAACACTATTGCCTGAATTTGCTTTATTTTGTCGTCACAACTGAGCCACTGCGCATCTCCATTCAAACACAGCCGTGTTTTGTTTATGAATGAACATGCGTTTTTAAACAAATCTAGTAAGTCAATGATTCAATTTCCCATTCATAAAGAAAGTTACTTGCTTTATTCCTGAATAAATCAGCCGTTCGAACGAATCAAATAAATGATTGATTCAGTAGTTAAACCAGTGGCTTGCCGTCACCTACTGGCAGTTTTAGTTCCCTTTTTTAAGTATCTTTTCAATCATTTAAATCATTTAATCATTATTTCTATATTCAAAATTTGATATTTTAAACATTATTCTCAAAATGAATTCATGAATTTGATTGCACTCATGCCACCTCTAAACCTCTTTAAACATGAAAATACACCTACAAGCCACTTTTGTGTTCTTCTGTGCCACCTCTGTAGTACAAATTAATTTTGTTAGTGCTGATTTCATTTGATTAGTAACTCATTCTACTTGTTCTTATTCTGTTGTTTTAATTGAAATTTTAAAAAAGCTATAATTATAAAATATATTATAAATAAATATAATAAAATATAATTATAAAATTTTTAATATAATTTAAAAAAAAATTGGACATAAAAGATTAAATAATTTTAAGAAGTTAGAAAAATGCCATTACAAAGGTAAAAACAAAATTCCCCTGTAAGTCACTTTAAGGAGTCAAATATCATTTCATAACGGGAAGGCTAATTTTTGATCATATTTTTAAATTATTGATTAGAAGGTGCTCTTAAAGTTTTGACTAAGCTCCTAAATTTTTAAAGTTAGGAGCACAAGTGCTCCTAAAAAGAAAAGTAAGCGTAGAGCCCTGCAAGACCATGCATGGCAGTGATTTTACAACTATTAAGTGGATTTTAAGCATTACTGCTAATATTTTAGTGGCTTATTGATTAAATAAAACCTGCCACATGGTTGACCCAGTTGGCATTCCTCATCACAGACCTGGTTTTGACCTGGCAGACCAGTATGGAACCAGCAAAAACCAACTTGGCCAACATAAGCTGGTACCACCTGTTCTCCAGCAAGGACAATTTTCATAAAAGTAGTATTAATTTCATCACTATGCAAAAATTCTCACCTTTGACATGAGTTTAAGGCCTCTTTCTATCCTGGGCGGAGGCTTTTTGTCGAGAATCCCAGCCTCATATGGAGAAACTATAGCCGGGTTCACGAAACGCAGAAACATGGCACTACCTACAGCTCCAATACTGTTCTGTGGGAAACGCTGGCTCACCACCTGAAACCAAAACACAGAAATACACAGGAACGTGAAAGAAGGATTTTATTGCTGAGGTACCATGATGCCATTTCTTTAGGACAGCTCCAATCCAGAACCAAAAAACATAGTAAGATTAATACATCTGAACATTATGAAAGTCAAATCATGCTTAATTCTGGTTTATTGGAGGAGCGGTTGATCATATGATGGTATCTGTTAATAACATGAGGTTCTGTGAGGGAACTATCTGAAGGAAATGGCACCAGAGGCTTTAGAGTTAAAGTGTAGAAAGCAGTTTGAAGCCGTTAAACAGTCTCATGATGGCGGAGGTCTTCACCAGTGACCTTTAAGAGTGTTAGAGAAGAAAAAAGGGAAGGGCAAAGCATTTAAAATGGCACTACAGGGAAATGCGTTTTACTCAGAATAAACGTTTCAGGTTGAACGGTCAAGCGTAAAATCATTCTGGCATTCAGAAAGGGCGAAGTTCGTTACCAAATTGCATTACCCACAATGCACCACTGCATTCAACGCCCTGCTAATTTTCAACCCTCAGTTCTGAGAGTGACGGCTCATGCAAAGATGATGGCCGGAACTACAGACTTTGTTGTTTTTCCTGGTGTTGGCGCTAAGAGGTACATTCAGTGAAAGCTTCAGCTTGCCAAAAATCAGGAAATTAGTAGACATGATTTGATGTAATGACAGTAATGCAGGCCAGAGGTGCACAAGAGTCTCAGATTAATGAAGTGAATCGAGACAGGAAGCAGATACGTCCGCCATTCACACTTACTGCTTTCCTCACTTCCTTTCTGTCTTTGACAGATGCTTTAGACAGGAGAGAGTGACAAGTAGCCTACAGAACAGAAATGAGCACAAACAAGTCATGGCACAAGCTAACACACACACACACACACGTACGCACTTCCTAAATATTAGGCTCGCATAGAATACGCATTGAAAAGTCTTTTCTAACATTACAAATGTCACTTCTGATTTAACTTTAATGGATCATCCTAGCTAAATACAAAAAAATTTCTTTAAAATAGATCAATAAAACTTATAAGTAATTAGTGTTTTTTTACCCGTTTAACCTGCAAAAGTTTCCTCATATAGGTAACAGAATGAATTTATAAATCATTCGTAAAACCATCTTATGGTAAATGATTACACTTCAATGCAGAAATCCTGTAAACTACTTACACAAATTTGTTAAGCGCAGAAAATGGTTTGCATACTCTGTGTGGCCTTTTCATCACACACACAGGAACTGATGTCAAATACGTATTTGAAAGAAACCACTTCTACAGTCTCAGCACAATTCAGATTTAAAAATTTGAAATAAGCCATAACATTTATTTAGACTACAAAAGGCCTTTTTTCTGATTTCATTTGTGATAAATGCATTAAAGGGATAGTTCACCCAAAAATGAAAACTCTCTTCTGAAACTATGGGAATACTTTTTGACATGGAGGAGAATAAATTGTTGAATGAAGTTGTTATTTTTTTTTCTTTACGCACAAAAAGTATTCTTGTAGTTTCATTAAATTAAGGTTGAGCCACTGATGTCGCATGGACTATTTTGACAATGTCCTTACTACCTTTCTCGGCCTTGAACGTGTCTGTTGCGTTGCTGTCTATGCAGGATCAGAAAGCTCTCGGATTTCATCAAAAATATTTTAATTTGTGTTCTGAAGATGAACGAAGGTCTTACGGGTTTGGAACGACATGAGGGTGAGTAATCACTGACAGAATTTACAATTTTGGTTGAACTATCCCTTTAAGATGGCAAATTTAGATTTAATGTTGGTTTTAAACTGTTTAACACAACAGTCAGTCTCCACAGCAAAACTGAAGCATATTTGAAATTAGTAATATCATCACACACATTAACATGGGGATACACACATACACAGAAACCACCTCCACACTGGTTTAATATCCTTTAGGCATCTTTGTGCTCCGAGGAATCACCTCAGAGGTTTCTTCAACCTCACCTGAAAGAGACAGTGACAAACACTGCGGAGCTGAGGAGGAAACTCGCCAGATGAGCTGATTATGGCCTGAAAGAAGCGATCTGTCATCCGTAACAGATTGCGCTGGTTCTCCTCCAAATTCTCACCGGTCTCAAGTCTGCAAGAAGAACACAACAGAATCATCTCCAACCTGAATCTGAACACCACATGGGCATGTCTGCAGTATTTAATGGATAATATGACACTATTTATATTTAAGCGGTGAAACAATGCAGCACCAAAATAGTTTAATCATATAAAAGTACACAAAAAAAGTCTTTAAAATCAAACATTAAAATATATTTACATCACAATGTACAGGCCCAATAATACAAAAATTATTACAGTGATAGTTCATCCAAAAATGAAAATTCTGTCATTAATTACTCACCCTCACGTCATTTCTAGGGCCCTATGAAATCCGTTTGATTTTTTTCCAAATTTAGTTTTTTTCCATTTTAATTTTTCTCAACTCCTTTTTAATGGTAAAATAAATTTTATTTCTAATTAATTTAAAATCATGAAACTTATACAATTTCACATCAATTTATTAAATGCTTAACAAAAACGACATGTTTAGGGCCCTAAGGAATGTTTTATTTTTTTCTCACCATGTTTTATTGTTAATTAGAATTTGATTCTGTGTTTTAGCATGTCTAATTATTAGAATGCATACTTAATTTATTCAAATTTATTCTTAAAATAGCCTTATGAAAGTTTTTTTTACCCTCAGAAATTCTGTGTTGTGTATTTAAAATGTTCTGGTTATCAAATAAAGGCATAAAACATGAATTTCATTTATCTTTTAATTATTGAAAATTAAGCAAACTTTTTTGGCAAACAAAGGGGAATTTACTATTAAAATTAAAACTTGGAAGAAATGTTGTGTGATTATAAAAATAAAAAAAAAAAATGTTTGTTTCATTTTAGTAGTAGTAGAAGTAATAGTAGTAATATATTTCTGGCACAGTGTCTTCAAGTTAAACCGGACTTTTATTTTGACGGGTTGCCGTGTCTACCTTTACATTTCTCTGTGTATATGATATGACGCTAGATTTCCTAAAATGGAACGGTCAAATGCTGAAATCAGCGCGAGCGTCACGCGTGCTTCAGTGTGTGTAGTAAACAAAACCGCTTGTCTGCTCCATTCATTAAAACAGAGACATGCAGGATTCACATTTAAATGGTATTTTTGCGCCATAATATTTATAGATACTAGTCCATATTCCGGTTTAAGTGTAATGACCTACTTTTAATTAATTAATTCAAACTTTAACAAATTCCGTGACATTCCGCGTTATTCAGTAAATTCAGTTTTCATGACAGGATTCCGCAATTCTGTCCGCGTTTTCCGCATTGCGGAAATCATAGTTCCCTACATTTCAATCCCTTAAAACCTTTCATCTCCAGAACACAAATTAAGATATTTTTGATGAAATCCCAGAGCTTTCTGACCTTGCATAGACAGCGACGCAATTAAGACATTAAAAGGATTAGAAAGGTAGTAAGGACATTGTTAAAATAGTCAGTGTGACATCAGTGGTTCAACCTTAATTTTATGAAGCTACAAGAATGATTTTATTCGTTGTGGTACTGTCGTGAACACGCATCAAAGACTGACAGAAGGAGAATAAATAGTTGAATAAAGTAGTTTTTTGTTTTCTTTGCACAAAAAGTATTCTTATAGCTTCATAACATTAAGGTCGAACCACCGATGAACCACATGGACTATTTTAACCGTTCTTACTACCTTTCTGGGCCTTGAACATGTCAGTTACTTTGCTGTCTATGCAGGGTCAGAAAGCTCACGGATTTCATCAAAATCATCTTAATTTGTGTTTTGAAGATGAATGAAGGTCTTAAGGGTTTGGAACAACATGAGGGTGAGCAGCTAATGACAAAATTTTCATTTTTATGTGAACTATCCCTGTAATATGCTAACCTGAGTAGGAAAATATTTAATATCTAAATACCAGTTGAATTGGAAGAAACTTACCACATCTATCTTTATTAACCACACAAAACTGTGTGGTCGGGGCAAACCAGTTCATCCTCATCGCAAGTGAACCTCTATTTAAATGAGCCTGGTTTAAATTCTCGTTTACTTTGCGTAGTTTTGTTCGTGGTTTGGGGATGACAGCATGTTTTGCAACCTGTCCATGATCCTTCTGCCTAATTTGGCTAGCTTTTATCAAGTGACAGGTGAATTTGCACCAACACACCAGCTGCAAATCACTGACTCAAAGGTTCATTGGACAGATACCTGGTGGGATCCACCTCAAAGCTCAGCATCTGCCACTCAGTGCCCGTGATCACTGCCCTGAGCAACGGCTCCAGCAACTTCTGCAGATACGTGGCCCCATATACCTGAAAAAGAAAGTTTCCATGAGTTCCAAGAAGGAAATTCACAGCTTAACTTAATCTGGATCATTTGCCTCTTTGAATGATCATTTGACTTGAGTGCACGCCAGGGGAATCGTAGAGGCACCTTAAAGCAGAACGTCATGATTTTACTGGCCAGGCTGTTGCCGCGGAACAGCGTTTGCATGGAATCTGCCAACTCCACCTCCTTAGAGAACATATTCCATAGGAGCTGATACAGGAGATGCCTCGAATCAAAGAGAGTCACCAGAACACGTGCCAGTTCATCCTGAGAAGACCAAACACAAGACCACTCAGACTGAGGACTTACAGTAAAATCATACACAGATTTTGACATTTTTAAAATAGAAAATATAGTGCCTCACGCATCCAAAATCATTTGTAAGTGCACCGGATAAAAGAAAAACAAAACAAAACAAAACAAAACAATAAATATTAATTCCACACTACTCAAAATGCATCACAAAATGCATTTATCAGCTGTCCTTCTTTAGACTTCTTTCCAATGTAAAAAGAAAAGAAAAAAAAAAAAAGAAAATCAAATAAAAAATTTTAAAGAAAGTGTTGAGTAGTAATAATGCATTTTTTCATTTTATACTACTAATAATACTTTCAAAAAAAAGTTACAATCATTTAAAGAAAAGAAACAAATTGTTTTGCATTTTTTCAAGTGCTTGCAAATAGTGCAAGTACAGTGTTTGCTAGGTCAGAACTTCGTAATGGAATTTAAATAAAATTTAGGGTATTAAAATTAAAATATTACTATATAAAAATAATCTAACTGTAATCTAAATAAATACATCAAGATAAAATATTTTTTCCTCTCCCACACCCCTCAAAATGTATTGTTAATATTGAAGAACATTTCTTGAAACTTTTGCAATCATAAAATGTTTATATATTAATATATCAATAATCCCAGTATGTTTATTAAAAAAAAAATCAAAACAAGCAACTTCTTCATAACTACAGCAGAAATACCAGAAATATCAAAAATAATCAACATGAGAAGCCAATCAAAAAGATTTTAAAATAAAATAAGGAATTAAAGGAAATAAATAATATGAAAATTAAACCCAACCACAAAAAGAGATAAAGAGAATGATAATAGCATAAGACCATTGACAAACCAGTATGCAAATAATCAATGATGGTTAGATTTTGACTTGCAAACATTCTACTATTGTACATCAATGGGAGATATTCAAGCTTGAGATTGTCAACGTTACAATCCTTTTTTTATTTAAAAAAAAATGTATATTAAAAAATTCTACAAATATATGTCGCATAAAGAATTGTGAAAAACATTGTATGTACTATATGGTATAACCATAGCTGAATTAAAGCAGAAGTTCCAGAACTAAAATTTACAGATAATTTACTCACCCCCTTGCCATCCAAGATGTTTATGTCTTTCTTTCTTCAGTCATAAAGAAATTATGTTTTTTTTTCTCTCCATACAGTGGACTTTTATGGTGCCCGTGAGTTTGAACCTCCAAAATACAGTTTAAGTGCAGCTTTAAAGGGCTCTAAACGATGCCAGCCGAGGAAGAGGGGTCTTAAGATAGGGCCTTTTAGAAAATAACCAACTGTTTTGCTAGTTAAGACCCTTCTTCCTCGACTGGGATCGTTTACAGCCTTTTGAATCTGCATTTAACTACATTTTGGAAGTTCAAACTCGCAGGCAACATAGAAGTTCATTATATGGAGAGAAATCCTGAAATGTTTTCCTCAAAAAACTATTTCTTTACGACTGAAGAAAGATAGATATTAAGATCTTGGATGGCAAGGGAGTGAGTAAATAATCTGTACATTTTTGTTCTGGAAGTGAACTTGTCCTTTAATTATTCCTATTGCACTGTGCAAAAAAATGTAGATTATTGGTATAAAGTACCCACCCACTGTGAACAAGGGACCACATTGGCCAGCGCCATGGCGATAGGTAACTCCCCCTGGTCCCCCATCATTGTGACAAGTTCCACAAGCCTCTCAAAGCGATCAGCCAGCGCGGTCTCCGCCAGTGTGTCAAACTCTGTCCCCTGCTGCAGGATTTTAGTGAGGACCTCCATGAAGGTAGCCCTGGTTTGAAGGTCCTTATGATAGCCCAGACCTGCAAGAGTGCGGCAGACACACAAAGTTTGATGATATGTATGAGAAAGTCGCATTTCACTCATTTTATACAATACAAATTGTGACAAAGCAGCTTCACAGTAATAAACATGAAAATAACAAAAATGTTAATGTTGCAAGTTTGAAAATGTGACTGCATATATTACTATATGCTGCTACAAAAAATAAATAAATAAATAAATAAATCACTACTCATGGTTACGTTTTACTTATGACAGAGTTAAAAGGTTTAATGATTAAAAAAACTGAAATGCAAAATAAATAAATAAGAAAAATAAATTAAATTTAAAATACTTAACTAAAATAAGATAAAATTATCTAAAAATGTAAAATAAATAAAATAATTTATAAATGTAAAGTGTTAGATTAAAGGTTTATGGCTTGATACTCCCACCAATTGAGTGCATAAGGCCGCTGTCCACGTTGGCGTTGAGCAGGTTGGACATGGCCAAGACGGTGCAGTGCCTTAACGATGCCAATCGCCTGGACATCCCTCGCTTACGTCCAGCCACCTGCTGACCCTCGTCCTCCACCTCACTGCAGTCGTTCAGCAGGTTCATGAACAGAGTGAAGTACCTGTGGAGGACAGCAGGGGCAGGGTGAAGTACAAACCCCATGACCGGACACTATGAGGCCTAGGTTTTGACATGGAACTTGAGAATCTTACTTTAGGAAGAGTTGAGATTTGGCCTCCATCAGCTCCACACCATCCCCCTCCTCTGGCTGAAGGGGCAGCCCAGCCAGAAGAGACACCACTGCTTCCATACTCGCCTGATCCAGATCCCTGTCAATCAGTTTTGGATTTGTATTGCACATATAATCTTAATCAAGGTTTCTCAGACCAAAAGTCAAATAAAGGTTGATCAGTAAATTAAATTATAAATGACGCTATCTGAATGAAAATACTGTGTTTACAAGGATGCTACCTTGTGAGGCATTTCACATCATCATCTGCTGCCTGATTGGATGTTCCCATCACCCAGTCTGTCAGATACTCCACCATCTTATTCCTGAGACACACAGAAATCTGATGAATCTTCAGAGCAGAAATAAAACATTGCAGATAATCTGACTATCAAATAAATAGCAGGATTACAGTAGTGTTTTGTTATACCTGAACTTCATCTCTTGGCAGAAAGAGAGGTCATCTCTGCGCTCCATCATGACCTCTACCAGCTGGCACAGTTTGGTTTTAATCTGGATGGCATGAACCATGTTGCCAAGAATATGCACATACCTATAACACACAAACAGGCACACAAATGCTCTTTTAAGCACAAAGAAATCAACAACAAATGTAACATACATGACGTTTTGTCAAAATTGCAAGAATGATAATCTTGACAGCATTTTTTTTTAAAAATCAGTACATTTTTTGGGATCAGTAAATTGTTTGTTTGAAAGAAATTAATACTTCTATTCCACAAAGATGAATTAAACTGATCTAACCAACAGTAAAGGCATTTGTAATGTTACAAAAGACTTATATTTAACACTATATCTTTATTTTATAACTTTCTATTCATCAAAGAATCTTTAAAAAAAAAAAACTTTTCTGCAAATAAATAAATACCAGAAAATGTAATAAAATGTAATGTAATACATGTAATGATAATAAAATGTAAATGTAATACTATTTAGCAAAGATGAATTAAACTGATAAAAAAAATGACAGTAAACACATTTACAATGTTACAAAAGATTTATATTTAACATTTCAGCTTTATTTTATGACTTCTATTCTTCAAAGAATCCTGAAAAAAACACTTATTTAGCAAGGATAAATTAAATTGGTAACAACTGTTAATAAATACATTTATAATGTTACAAAAGATTTATATTTAACTTTATAACTGTATTTTATAATTTTTTTTTCATCAGAAGAATCCTGAAAATACACTTTTTTGCAAAAAAATAACAGAAAATGTAATATTTTATTTAAAAAGGATGAATTAAATTGACAAGTGACTGTAAAGACATTTATAATGTCACAAAAGATTTATATTCAACATTTCAACTTTATTTTATAACTTCTATTCAAAGAATTCTGAAAAAACACTTTTATTTAGCAAGGATAAATTAAATTAGTATTGTCAATAAAGACATTTATAATGTTACAAAATATTTATATTTAACTTTATAGCTGTATTTATCATTTCTTTTCAAAGAATCCTGAAAAAAACTTTTCTGTAAATAAATAAATAGAAAACAGAAAATGTAATTCTTTTATTTAGCAAAAATGAATTAAATTGATAAAAATTTTAAATTTAAAAAATATTTAACTTTATAAATTTTATTTTAGAATTTTCTCTTCATCAAAGAATCCTTTAAAAAAAAAAAAAAAAAAAAATTTTCATGGGGAAAAAAAAATATATATATATTTTAAACCATTATAATATTTCACAATATTACTGTTTTTAATGCATTGTTAATCAAATAAATGCAGTCTTGATAAGCCTAAAAGACGTTTTTACAAAAAAAAGTACTAGTGACTTTGAAAATTTTTATTAAATCATATTATATCAGAAATTCTAAACTACTAGCACAACCAGGAAAGCAGAAATAAAAACTGTACTGTAGAGCCCTGGAGAATCTTCTCAAAATTCCTGTTCAGTAAATGATGACAGACAAACATATCTGTAAATATTTATTTAAAGAATGATCTTCACAACAACGCTGATACTAACAAGCAAACAAATGACTTGCCTGACCAGGTTAAGCATCATAGTTTCAATGCTGGCTTGACCCAGATGCTCTGAGCTTCCTTCCGTATGGTTGTCCAGAAGGTTCTTCATGATGGCGATGGTCTGCTCCACAAACTGTGTGTTGGTCTCATTAATTGGCACCTAAACATATGAGCACAGAGACATAAGAACCTATACTGTTTGATGCCAGTGATATCTGACCAGCTTAAAAAAGGTATCACATGGCTAGCTGTCTCACCGGGCCCTGGGCATCGAAGAATCTGCTGATGCTGTTTTTGAGTTTGTTAAACAGCATGGGATAGAGCGCTGGACAGAGCTCCAGCCCCACCAGGTCTTTGACGTTAGTGCGGATCTGATGGCCCTTCTCATGATTGCACACCATTAGTGACAAAAGACGGTCCAAAAACCTACTCAGGGGCGCCTCTGGGTTCCCCTCACACGAGGCCATGGACACCATAGAGCCCTTGCGATCGTTCAGAGTGCCCATGGGAGGACTATAGGTGGCCAGAGCAGACGTGTTCCTCTGCTGCAAACACACGCCACCCAACGCACACAGGAAGCCTGTCATATTGATCCATTCCTAAGGATTGAGACACAGCATTTACGCAGCATTAATAATAGTAATAACAGTATTATTGCACTTTAGTTCATTTTTAAAATAAAAAAATAAGCAAAATAATAAATAGAGTGTGATTATATACTATTATATTTTTCAATTAAAAATTAGTATTAAGAAACAATAAAATTATTTTATAGTACACTTAAATACAATGCTAATATTTAAAAAAAAATTCTGTTTTACCATTTTAT
>NC_066878.1:2186461-2206461 GCF_022985175.1 Labeo rohita | reverse complement strand
ATATTAATTTTTTAATATTAAAATTTATTTGTACCCCACACAGTGTAGTTTGGTTTTTATACTTCACACTCTTGGCAAAAATACATGTATACATGTATATTTTTGTACATGTATATTTACATTTTATTTGCACATCACACAGTGTAGTTTGGTTCACACTTTAGCAAATAATAATAATAATAATAATAATAATAATAATAATAGTATTGCACAAATTTGTAATAAATTATATTCATTTTTATTTTCAATATTTTTTTTATTTGTACCCCACACCATATATTTTATATAGGCCACAAAACTGATGAGAATAATAATAATAATAATAATAATAATAATAATAATTCATTTAATTACATTAAAATTAAATTATTATTATATTATTAATATGCTGTTATAAAATATATAATAATAATTTATATATTATAAAAATACATTATTTTTATTTATATATTTATAAAAAAAAAAAAAAAAAAAAAAAAAAACTTTTTTTGTACTGCACAAGTGCTTCCCAGTTCAGGATATTAAAAACAAGCCACATAACAAGTAACAAGAGCAAAAATAAAAGTGAAATATTATTATTTACCTATAATGCCCTGTGTGCACGCAAGAGTGCCGACTCACCTTGTTCCTGAGAAGAAATTTGTTTCTGCAGATGAGAATTTCTCGCAGCCACTTCAGAATCTCAGTGCTGTTGATCAGCTGATGACCAAACAGTTTCTTGCAGATGAAGAACAGCACCTGAGAACTGGACCGACAACAAATACACAATCAGCAAGGCAAAGATTCATTTCTATCAGCACCTATTCACTGCAGTTAAGTCCACTAAGGAGCTACCTGATGTCCCAGAAAGTTTCCATAGGAGCATCTGGGTTCCACAGCTCGATGCTTTCAGGCTGATGCAGGACCAGAAGAGCCTACAACAGACACCGCTTATGACAGAAAACTTGCATACAGACAATCTAAACTCCAGCACCAGATAAACTTACCTCCATAGCCTCCTGGGAAATATCTCCCATGTTAGCAAGCGGCACAAGCTGCACCAGGCCTGTGATGAGATCTGCCGTGCTGCTGTGGACCTCCAGACCCTGTTTACCTGGATTCTGATTCACAAACACACCCGTGACATAGTACAGAAGAGCATATCTTTATAAGTATCACGTACCTTTATAAAGCCAAAGAAACCTAAATCTCTTCACTCACATGTAGCATCAATTTGGGATCTGCATGGATGAGTTTCACCAAAGCCAAAAGCAGATACTTGTAGCTCCTGGTGTCCAGATCAGTGGTTTTTTCTTTAAATTTCAGACTGCTCATTTTCTCCTTAAATGTCAGACTCTGAAAGGAAGACAGAGAGAAGGAAATAGAAACAGACAAAAAGCTCCAAGCCATCACAGAAAGTAATTCTTACCTAAAATGCTAAAACTGCATATTAATTAATTATGTAACAGTGATGTCACAGACTATTTGGAACATTTATTGTAGCATACAATATCCTGTTTCGCATACTATGTCTAAAAATAGTACGCTGTATGCAGTAAACTGTGCAGTACACAAATATTCTTTTCCCAGCATCTTGTCAGACAGCTAGCAGGACACTAGAGGTGATCTTATATCTGAGAAGTTTTGCGGGCGTCTCACCGAGGTCATACGGAGGGGGGCGTGACTGCTGCAGCCCTGCACCACTCTCCCCAGAGTCTCAGCAAACATGAGCCGCAGTTCTCCCGAGTAACAGTACACGGTATCGATCTTCGGCCACCAGTCCAGCGGGGACTAGAACATGACGGAAGACACACAAAGGACATTTGGACATCCTGGGAGTGAATCAGACATCCTATCTCTCTGAGGTGAACTAAGGACACCAGGAGCTCTTACATTAGTGATGATTCGATGGAGAGAATTCACCAGCACAAAATGAAACGTAGGGGGTGAGGACGGAGCCAGACACACCTACAAGAAAAAAAAAAAAAGAGAGATTTGGTGAAATTATACAGTAACTATCCTATTAAGAGGTATGCGTTATATAGCATCTCTCAACTGCTTAAAGGAACAGTTCAATTCCAGAATAAAAATTTCCTGAATTTACTCATCCCCATGTCATCCAAGATGTTCATGTTTTTCTTTGAGGAAAAGGTTTTTGAGGAAAAGATTCCAGGATTCTTCTCCGTATAATGGACTTCAAAGGTGGCCAGTGGGTTGAAGGTCCAAACTGCAGTTTCAATGCAGCTTCAAAGGGCTTTACACAATCCCAGCCGAGAAATAAGGGTCTTACCTAGTGAAATGATTGGCCATTTTCCAAAAAAAAAAAAAATAATAATAAATTGTATATTTTGCTCATCTTGCACTACCTCGACCTCGCACATTGCATAGTCACATTGGAAAGGTCACGCGTGACGTAGGTGGAAGTACTGAGTTTACAAAACGAACGTGCAAAGACAGTCAAACGCCTTTCACAAAAAAAAAAAAAAAAAAAAAAAAAAACACTGATGTCGGATGCTTTTGAAGTTGCAGGAGAAATTAGATTTTTCACAATACCCTTGTTTGTTTTTTTGAAAATGACCAAACGTTTCGCTAGATAAGATCTTTATTGGGATCGTGTAGAGCCCTTTGAAGCGGCAGTGAAACTGCAATTTGGACCTTCAACTGAATCTGTCAAATTGGGGTCAAACTGAATCGACCCCAATAAAGTAATATTTAGCCCCAGAATGCAAAATTCACCAGGGAAACCCCGCCAAAAAAACGTGCATTTTACCCCCTGGAATGTGATTTTAATGAAACACGAATGGGCTAGTTTTGGGCTAGTTTTGAGTAGCAATTGGGCGGGTTTGTTGTGAAAACCTGGCAACCCTGGCCAGAGCTGTGGAGCTGATTAAAGCCACATTTGAAAGCATATGACAGCCACAATCTCATCCATATCTAAAAAAGCATTCTGTGTAGAATTCCGACGTGTTAGATGCATTTTGTGGTCTGTGTCGACTCGCGCATACGATCCGCTCTGTGCTATCGTCTCTCTGGACCGGAGCAGGCTATGTGTGCGCTGTAGCAGTTTGTGTGACAAAGCAAAACCAAACTTCATTTGCAGCAATGAAAAGCTGAATCGTTCCCTATCCCCTATATAGTGCACTAGGTGCCATTCACCATACAGAAAATACTAATCCTGTGAACAAGTGACTGATTTCAGCCACAGCTTTAGAGTCTATTGACAAAGTAGAGGACGGGACACGTTGGATTCCAGAGAGCATTTGATTGGTCAGAAAGTTTGATGAGAAGCTGAAGTGCAGGATGATGCCATCAAAATCATTGTTCCATATTGGCGGAAGTGAGAGACTGTAAGTTTTGAATGCTTATATCTTTTAAATGCAAATTTTGTCATTGTTTTGGACCACACAAACTTACAGACAACCTTAAGGCTAACATATTCATACTAAAAGCCAAAAAACTTTTTGACTGAAGAAAGAACATCTTGGATGACACAGGAGTAAGTGAATTGCTAAATGAGAGATGCTTTGAAAATGTGTATGGTGAAAAGAGCTATATAAATAAATTTGACTGGTCCACACACCTTAAACTGCTGATTGTTATGTGGGTTGATTCTGAAACAGGAAACAAAACAGTCGATCATTAAGTCCACGTCTGCACTCTGGCTGCCTGCACCTCTGGAAAACGGTTTAGCTGGGTTAAACAGCAACCCCTGGAAACAAAGAGTCAACCATGAATGAAGAGGACAGCATTAACAGAAAACATTCAGATGCATTTGAGACAGCGCAAAGTTCAGGTTTCTTTTAGTGTTTGCTCCTTTGGTAATCTGGGTGATGCAGATTTGAGTGCTGCCTGTGACATTTTCCACCTGTATCCCCCTTCTTACTCCTTAAAGGGGTAGTTCACCCAAAAATGGAAATTCTATCATTAATTGCTCATCCTCATGTTGTTCCAAACCTATAAGGCCTTTGTTCAAGGCCCGGAAAGGTAGTAAGGAGATCGATAAAGCAGTCCAGGTGACATTAGTGGTTCAAACGTAATGTTATGAAGCTATGGGAAGCTACTTTTTGAAAACAAAAATAATGACTTTATTCAACAATTTCTTCTCTTCCACGTCTTTGATAGAACCATGACGCATGTGTGTGGTGCTGCTAACGCAGGAGCCAGCTTCTTACTTCCTTTCTGGGCCTTGAGCATGTCAGTTGCATTGTTGTCTATGCACGGTCAGAAAGCTCTCAGATTTCATCAAATATATCTTAATCTGTGTTCCAAAGATGAACGATGGTCTTACGGGTTTGGAACAACATGAGGGTGAGTAAACAATCACAGAATTTTCTTTTTTTGGTGAACTGACCCTTTGATTGTTTTCTGCTACTCACAACACAACAAACCAGCCAAAAACTAAAATAAAAAGGTCCAAATTCTACCAAAGGATCCATATTTGTGCATACCTTCAGATCCATGACGATCGACTGCACCAGCAGGAAGATAACGGAGTGATCCTCCCAGCTGATGTATGTGGACGCTTTGCACACAGTTTAACGCAGGCAATAGCTGCGCTCTCCGTCAGCTGTTTGCTTCCACCGTGACCAGTCAAGGCTTTCCGTAGGTTTTCCAAAAACAGTTTCTAAAAGGGAAAAAAAGAAACAATAGATATTCCAAAGAGTTCAGAGAGAATCTAATTATAGCTTATAGTACGAATATTTTACTAATTTTACAAAAGAGTGAGGGTTGTCAAAATAAACTATTTATAAAGTACAAACTGTGTGATCTAGCTAGTCTAGATTTACAAGAGAAGAAACTGTTGAATAAAGTCATTATTTTCTTTGCACACAAAAAGTATTTTTGTAACTTCATGAAGTTAAGGTTGAACCACTGATGTCATATTAACTATTTTACTGATATCCTTACTACCTATCTGGGCCCTGAACGTGCCAGTTGCGTTGCTGTCTATGCAGGGTCAGAAAGCTCACGGATTTCATCAAAAATATCTTAATTTGTGTTCCGAAGAAGAACAACATGAAGGTGAGTATTAACGAAAATTTTCATTTCTGGGTGAACCTTTAAATAAATTGTAATGGCCTATTTAATCTGTTTATTAGTAGTTATAATTTAAGAACAATTAAGGTCAAGAGGAACTATATGTTCGTAAGTTTGTGTACGCTTGCCTTGTTGTCTTTCGAGTCATCTGGCGTGTCTCTGGACATGTCTTGTGTGATGTCAGGACAGAGGATGAGGAGTATGATTTGCAGGGGCCAAACGGCTGCCTTCCTCTTCGTACTCTCAGCAAAACTATCCACCAGATCAAACAGCTTCTCGGCACACTCTGAAACAAACACACACACAGATCAGATTCACATATCCACTCCAAAGCAATACTGATATGGTACAGTGAGGTTTTCAGTGGACGCACCAGCCATGTCCGCCTGAGGCCTCTGGTACAACCTGGTGAATTCATCAGCATAATTTTCCACCCAGTTCCAGAACGCCTGCAAATTCAATCAAATTAAAACACACACACACACACACAGATGTTTCCTGCTCTGAGACAGGACATCAATAGGTGGCAGCAGAGAATATTTTTATATAAAACACCAGCAAACTACAAAAAGTTAAACATTTAAACCTATATACAGTATTATCAAGAAACCATCCTTGATATAACAATGAAAAACAAATCACAGTATTATATACAAAAAAAAAATGACAGAGAAAAAAAAAACCTACTCCACTAAAAAAACTCATGCATGCATTAGGTGAGAGTGCAGTTAGTGGTAGCAGTTTGGGCTAATATAATAATAATGATAATAATAATAATAATAATAATAATAATAATGCATGGTAATGCTCTTTGTTTCCTAAAAATATGTATACTGTCATTAAGGCAATAAAATGCTATTCTTTAAAATATAATAAAGTAAAAAAAAATAATACAATTTAAAATAATAAATTGTTAATTAAGAGTCACACAGCTTCAATTTTGAAATTTTGTGTAATAATAAAAATAAAAACTGCATAACTTACAATGATACACTTTAAACTGTAATAATCTTTTTAATGCAATAATAATGAGAATTATAGTAAAAATGAATTATAATAATGTAGTTTATATTGTAACAACCGTTATATTGTTATTAAGGTAATAATGCATAAAATGCAATTTTATAATAAAATAACAACATGTTTTATAATAAAAAATAATAAAAACTGCGTTCACGGCGACCCAAGTTCGATTCTTGTCTCGAGGTCCTATGCCAATCCTACCCCCTTCTCTCTACCCACTACTTTCCTGTCATCTCTCCACTGTCCTATCTGAATAATAAAGGAACAAAAAGACCAAAAATATAACTTAAAAAAAAAATTTAAATAATTTTTTTTAAAATAATCATTATCTTGTTATTTTAAATTGTATTATATAAGCCACAGCTGTAATATTTCTAATATTAATAATAACAAAAATAATTCCACATACCTTCTCTAAATTGTAAATGACACTCAACTGGGCTGGCTTCTTCAAGGCTTTAAATTTAAACACAGTTTCTGCAAGGAGAAGAAAACTCACATTAAAACAAAAAATAGATGCTTTTCCTGTCGCCTCTATTATTTTCTCCAGAATTCCTTACATAAACTTCTTTAAGCTCGCAGAATTAAAACTTAAGTTTGAGTCAATCAAACCTTGCAGGAGGCGTTTAAATTTACAGCAGTCCACGTTGATGTACTGGATGAGCTCAATGTCGTGCACGTCTACATTATCCTCAGAGCAGACGGTCAACTCCTGCAACCTGCAGAGAACCAAAAAAAAAAAAAAAAATCATAGAGATCAAGTCCATTAATTTCTTTCATAAAATCACAAGGGGTTTGTACGTACCTGGTGGAGATGCGGCTGAAGACAGCATTGAAGTTACTGCAGCTCAGAGAGAACAGAACCCCACAGGCTGAGTTCCTCAGCTCCGCCGCATACTGGTTTCCCTCACGGTATGTGTGGATGAAATGACAGATCTCGGGCAATAACTGCTTTACGAGCATCGTCTCATCCAGACGCATGCTATCCTTTGGTTGCTGGAGGAAAGAGAGTTTATAGGACTTCTTTATAGGAATTATCAACATCTAGATGTGCAGCTTCAAAATGATTTTGAAATGCCAATAATGGCACAGTAGTGACAGCTCATGGGGATAAGACACAATGAATGGACTTCAGCCGTCTCTCACCCCTGCCAGGCACTTCTCCAGTGTGTCCATGATGATAAGCTGGGACAAGTAAAGGTTCTTCTCTGCAGTATCTCCAAATATCCGCTGTAAGAGATAGCAAACTAAGAGAGAGACCAACAAAGAGCTCTAGCACTTCAGCTTCAACAGTCTTGAACAAATGCTCAGAGTAGCTCTTGCCTAGTGACCGACCAATAATTTTAATAGCCAATATCAATAACTAGATCGATAAAAAACCATAACGTTGCTATAGGATCAAGGAGAAAATTATAAAAATAATCAAATCAACTACAAACTACAAAACTACAAAAGCAGTCATAAGGGTCAATTTTCTGAAATTGAGATTTATACAGCATCTGAAATCTGAATAAATAAGCTTCCCATTGGTGTATGGTTTGTTAGGACAATATTTGACCGAGATACAACTATTTGAAAATCTGGAATCTGAAGGTGCAAAAAAATCGAAATATTGAGAAAATCGCCGTTAAAGTTGTCCGAATAACTTCTTAGCAATGCATATTACTAATCAAAAATTAAGTTTTGATATATTTACAAAATATCTTAATGGAACATGATTTCTACTTTAATATCCTAATGACTTTTGGCATAAAAGAAAAATTGATCATTTTGACCCCTACAATGTATTGTTGGCTATTGCTAAAAATATAGCCATGCTACTTAAGACTGGGTTTGTGGTCCAGAGTCACATATTTGTGTGCAAAAAAATAAAAAAATTAAGTTTTAGATATATTTATGGTAGGAAATGTACAAAATATCTTTATGTAATACAATGTATTGTTGGCTAGTGCTACAAATATACCTGATGACTGGAGTAATGATGCTGAAAATTCTACTTTACCATCACAGGAACACATTACACTTTTTTAAGTCTTAACACATATTATTTTAAATATTATTAATATTTTACAAAATTACTGTTTTTACTGTATTTTTGATCAAACAAATGCAGCCTTGGTGAGTGTAAAAGACCTTTTTAAAAAAATTTAATCTTCCTGCCTTTGAAAACTTTTGAAAGGAAGTGTACATATTATAAAACATTACAAATACACATCAACTCCATATGTAAATGTCTATTGTGTCCATGCACCA
This sequence comes from Labeo rohita, assembly GCF_022985175.1. Lineage (NCBI taxonomy): Eukaryota > Metazoa > Chordata > Actinopteri > Cypriniformes > Cyprinidae > Labeo > Labeo rohita. The sequence goes on along the minus strand of NC_066878.1, from coordinate 2,198,169 downwards.
ACTCTTGAATAAACACTCACCATGTTATTGACGTTCTTCAGTATGTTGGTGAGTCCACTGATGACCAAGGAGAATTTGTACCTGGAGATGTTGATCAGACATTCTTTATTGTGTTCCGTGCTGATTTTAGTGTGTGTGTTTTGCATGCCGACTTTCACAGGAAGCTAAAAACAAAAAGACATGCACAGTTACAATGTGCTCAGATACAGAAAAATGCCTTCAGAACTGTGTTCAGAAACTGTTTTAAACCACTTACTGGACAAACACTCTCTGAATGAGAGTTATCAGTGAATAAATTTCACTCTGTTCCTCATAAAGACATGGAATATCGTGCACAAGTCATATCAACCACTTTTATGGTGTTTTTGTGGTACTTTTTTTGTCATTTTGTAGGTTGACGGCCCTAGCTGTCATTTATTTTCATTATATGTAAAAGAAGCTAGGAAATTCTTCAAAAATTCACCTTTTCACAATATGAGGTGAGAAAATCATGAAGGAAACATTTAGAAGGTGAACTATTTCTTTAATCAATGAGAAAACTTCCTGGGCTACAAAAAAGTAAACAGCAGCATACATCTCGGTTTCAAAGAGCAAGTTGAAAAATTGCTAAAAACCAATTGGCGGCACAGAATCCCATTTTGGGATTATCCAGAGTTTAGGCCAGGCTTAGCAACACAAAACACCCCTAATCTCCACTGAACTTCAATCAAACTGTAATGATCCTGACACAGACCACAAGCCACCCTTGACCAGGCCTCTTTAACAAGGCTTCCTCAGTGTCCCAACTGTTGGCCAGACAGCCCTTTGAGACCTTCAAGTACACCAGTCAGTGTGTATACGCACCAAATCTGGCATTTGCCGCCAAAAGAAATCAGACTAAAGACTCAATGTGGAAACACTGGTTTATGTTTCCAAAATGTTTGTTGTTGCAGTACCTTCAGCAACCTTTGAGGGGCAGAAATAACAGTTTGTACTTTTAGTTAGCTAGTAGATGAGGCCTAAACTGAAACAATTTCATGTGTTTCAAACATCACATTTCTCCTCACACTCACTGAATTCCCCAAAATGAAAATGAAAACAAACACACAAATACAATATCCTGTCAGACATGGGTTTGGAACAATATGAAAGAGTAAACAATGCAATCGCTGTGTCTCTCATGGCAGTCTGTTACATCTGTCAATGTTTCTTTGGTGTCTGGTCGAATTTTAGCTAAAAACATATGCACATTCAACACAGGAATGTTTCTGCACTTAACACTTTGTACACAGAGATGAAATAAAAACATGCAAGCTTAACCATTCACAGGCTTTCGCCTGTCTTGTAAACAGCGGGTTATATTTCTAACTTACAACCTGTTTCATCAGTACAACTGCAGGTTTTGACCAGTAGGATCCACACTAAAGAAGGAAAGCCATTATTGCATAAGATACTACTCAGCTATACACCACACAACATACCTCACAGAAACCATCTGAAGTAACCTAATAACCCAGTGCAGCTCTGAAGAGATATTAAACTGATGACGCAGCTCTTAAACAAGAAAGTGAAGCTGTGCGGATCAATCAAGAGTCAGCTGTGAGGACGGTTCACTTGTGGGACACAAAATATGAAGTGAAAGTATAAACACAAAGCCTGGTCTCACATGGCGTGAATTATAAGAGCAGGACATGTTCCTGGAGAAACATTTGTTCATCCAATCAAAGCCATAATTTTAACCCCTGATAGCCTCTGTATGTTAACAAGACATTCGATTTTGAAGTACTTGCTCGTTGCATAAATGCCTCGACTTACATATGGAGCTTGTTTACATTCTTTTGTGACATTTATGATTTAGTATGCATGTGAATACACTGTTCTTAAGATGCTTGCACAGAAATATATGACCCTGGACCACAAATCCAGTCTTAAGTAGCATGGGTGTATTTATAGCAATAGCCAACAATACATTGTATGGGTCAAAATTATTAATTTTTCTTTTATTCCAAATATCATTAGGACATTAAGTAAAGATCATGTTCCACGAAGATATTTTGTAAGTTCCCTACCGTAAATATATCAAAACTTAATTTTTCATTAGTAAAATATGGATTGCTAAGAAATTCATTTGGACAACTTTTAAGGCAATTTTCTCAGCCAAATATTGTTCTATCCTAATTAACCATACATCAGCAGTGTATAAATCTCAATTTCAAAAAAATTGACCCTTACAGTTTTGTGGCCCAGGGTCACATATGACATTAACTGAACAGAATATTTTCTAGACTAAAAATATACTGAATGTTCAAGGATACCAAAGATATTCAAATAGTTCTTCTACCTTACTAGAAAATAAACAACTAAATAAATTAAATAATTAATTACGAACCAACACATCTGTGTTTATTGGAAGGTTTTACATTAATAAATGTAAATGCACCAAATGTAAATCTCATTTGAGATATGTGACCCTGGACCACAAAACAAAGTCATAAGTAGCACCGGTATATTTGTAGCAATAGCCAAAAATACATTGTATAGGTCAAAATATCCTAGTGATTTTTGATAATTAAGTAAAAACCATGTTCCACGGAGATATTTTGTAAATTTCCTTCCATAAATATATCAAAACTCAATATTTTTATTTTTCTGCACGCTCAGATTCCAGATTTTCAAATAGTTTAATCTTGGCTAAATATTGTCCTGTTCTAACAAAGCATACATCAATGGAAAGCTTATTTATTCAGCTTTCAGATGATGTATAAATCTCAATTTTGAAAAATTAACCCTTACTACTGGTTTTGTGGTCCAGGGGCACATATGTTAAATTTGTATTAAATCAAACACTACAACTACATAAAAAAAAGAAAAACTATTGCATATACCAGAAACCTGGACTTTATTTATTTTAATGGGGAATTTGCATATTTGTGGCAGTTAAATGGTTAAATATAATGCAAAAGATAGATAGATAGATAGATAGATAGATAGATAGAAGATAGATAGATAGAATTTTGGCTTGGCGATCATAGTGGTTTGGCAGATGGGACACACCCCCATAGGGGCGACCCTGACCCTAAACCTATCCCGAAAATACAATTGCAGTAACTGGTCAACAATACTGTTGTTCCATTCACTACCCTGTGATTTTTCTTAAATATTAATAGGCTGACAGGTACGTTACTCCAGGTTCTAAGCCTAAAACCGGTGGTTAAGTGATTGCTTTTCATTAAACCCTTGCCCTATGGTTTTAGGTAGTGGCGTTTGTTTATGTTGATAAGAATGTAGTTCCATGTTTAGTAGAGAATGCTGAGCAACATGTAGTACTAAACTAGTCGCGTCCCATGCATTTAACGTTCTTACAAGATATAAACACAACAGCATCAGAATGAAAACGCTGGACTGTCAGCTGCTGCACGGATGCGCCGCGACCTGTGCGCGACAACTGCGCATCCGTGCAGACGAGGCGTTCAGTGATGTTTTTATGAGCTCTGACCTGCTCGTCGAATCGGGTGATGACGGCCTGGACCCACTCCACGGGCTTCTGCGCCGCCATGGCCGCTCACGCCTGCACCTCCGCCGCCGCTGATGATGATGATGATGAAGATGATGATAATGGTGATGAAGTGGAGGAAGAGAGGACGCCTTTTCCGCGGTCTGCGACCCCTGCGCTCCTCGATCCGCGCCGCGCTGAGGGCCGAACGAGGGGCGGCTCGGTATTCGGTCTGGTCGGTGTCAGAAACAGCAGCATGCCGCCATGACAGTGCCGGAAGTTTGAATCCTCCGATCCAGCGAAGCAGCAACAGCAGCACAGCAGCGGTGCAGATGAGAGATGAGAACATCAGTGCGCATGCGCCAGCAGAGAGCGAGCGAGCGAGCGAGCGAAAGAGAGAGAGAGATTGTATTTGTTTTTTTGTTTTGTATTGTTTTTTCTTCATTTCTTTTCTTTTTGTTTACATTTATGTTATTTCTTTATTTGAATAATATATTATATTTAAAATAATTATACTATAAAACTAATTAAAACTGAAACCAAAATGCATATTTAGAGAGACAAAGAGGTTTATTTTATATATTTGTATATTTTTTATGCTTATTTATTTTTATTTGAATTTTATTTTATATATATTTTGTATATAAACAAAATTCTATATTCATAATATAAAACTTTACACTATTATTGTCATACAGTATAATTCTTTAATGTTTTGCCAATATTAAAATCAATAGTCACGTCAATAAAACTTCTTGGATGTGAAATTAATTAAAAGAGAAGAAAACTATACTATAAAAACTGAAGCTTAAAATAATATTCATGTATATACACTACCAGTCAACAGTTTTTGAACAGTAAGATTTTTATGATTTTAACGAAGTCTCTACTGCTCACCAAGACTGCATTTATTTGATCCAAAGTACAGCAAAAACAGTAACACTTTGAAACTATTTACTATTTAAAATAACTGTTTTCTATTTGAATGTGTTTTAAATTGTAATTTATTTCTGTGATTTCAAAGCAGATTTTTTTAGCATCATTGCTCCAGTCACATGATCCTTCAGAAATCATTGTAATATTCTGACTTGCTGCTCAAAAAACATTTATTATTATTATGTTTAAAACAGCTGAGTATATTTTTTTCAGGTTTTTTTGATGAACAGAAAGTTCAGAAGAACAGCATTTATCTTAAATAGAAATATTTAAGAAATGTATCTTAAATAAAAATATTAAATAGAAAGGTCAGATAAATTCTGACCTTTGGGTCTTTCTATTCATCAAAGAATCCTTTTAATATTGAAAATAATAATAATAAATGTTTCTTAAACAGCAAATCAAAGACTGGAGTAATGAGGCTAAAATGTAGCTTTGATCACAGGAATAAATTACATTTGAAAATATATTAAAATAGAAAGCATTAGTTAAAAAATATTTCACAATAGTACTGTTTTTGCTGTATTTTGGATTAAATGAATGCAGGCTTGGTGAGCAAAAGAAAACTCTTAAAAAAAAACAAAAAAACCATAAAAAATTTTACTGTTCAAAAACTTTTGACTGGTAGTGTATACAGAGAGAGATGGAACCAATGGGACAGGATCACAAACCAGGAAATTACTTTATGATAATTAATGATCATTTTGATACATACTGCCTTAATGTTAGCTCTAAATATATCAATCCCTCATGTAGGACTTTCGAAAAAAACGTTATTATGCGACAGTATACAAAAATTAGGTTTGTGAATATCAGTTGTTGTTTATTGTTAATAAGTAATGTTAAATAAGTAATGCTTTAGTAATAGCAGTCCATCTCTCTTGCATTTAGCTATTTTACAGTCACATGCTGTAAAGAAAACAGATTTATGAATTTTGGGAAAGGCTGAGAGAGAGGGAGCAAAAGAAAGAGCAGCTTGTTGCAGGCAGTGTGAGGCGCTGTGTGTGAGTAAAACTCAAAGAGATGCCGGAAACAGCATGGTCAACGCAGAACAGTGAACGCTCTCAGACACAGAGAAATTTGGAAGCTGCTTCGAGACACAAAGAAAACCTTTGTGAAGAGCCCTGGAGCTCAAACCTCTGCAGTGGAAACAGTGAATGGACAGTTTCTCAAGAGTCTGCAGGCCTAGTGACGGTATTCACAAGAGTATAGACTGCTGGCAGCATGATGCTGGGTTCACAGTGTTTTGGGCAGTTCATTTACTCTCTGACAGTTGAGAATGCTCTGATATAAGCATGCAAACTGTACTGCTCTTTTATGATGTGCTATAATTGTCAATATTAAAAAAAAACATCTAATAAAAACAAAAAGCATTTATAAGTCAGCATATTAAACAGCAGGGTTATATCTCCTATAGACACTGAGGGGGCTGCACGGTTAATTACAGCTTTGAAAGAGGAAAATGCTTTTAAAGCTACTTTATGTGGTATCAAGGGCCTCACTGTGCTATGTATTGGTTCACCTGACGCCTTTTCCAGTTATGGGTTGGACTCCTTCCAGTGAGACAGTGCAACACTGACCTCTACTGTTTGTTACAGGTATATCCACTGAGAGTAACCGAATGAAGTCATTATTCTGACTCGTATTTTTCCGCAAATAAAGTCTTAAATCTCGATGACAGGAGTCTTTTTCATCATAATAAATGTGCATGAAACACAGTTGTGCTCCGTGAGAGGGACATTGTCCGTAATAACGATCACACGAGCTTAGAAGTCTGTGAGGCAATTGTTGTAGCCTTTATTTGTCTAACATTCCACAAAAATGGTCAGATTAACGTTAGTTGTTGACTAATATAGGTTTTTCGGTTATTATTTGGTTAACTTTACACCCCTCAATCCGAAATATTAATTTAAATTAATGTAGGAAGTTGGAACACACACTTGTGTACTTAGGGTTTAAAGGAGAAGCTCACTTCCAAAATGAAAATTTCCTCATAATTTACTCACCCCCGTGTCATCCAGGATGTTCATGTCTTTCTTTCTTCAGTCGAAGAGAAATTAGGGTTTTTGAGGAAAACATTTCAGGATATTTCTCCATACTAGCAAATTTCCTTTGGCCTCCCTGGTGAAAAAAACAGCATATGCTGGTAGGTATGTTATGATGCTGGAATGCTGGTTAGGTAGGTTTTGATGCTGGTTTAAGATGGTCCTTTGCTGGTTTATGCTGGTCATGTTGCTGGTCAAGGACCAGCATGAACCAGCAAAGGACCAGCATAAACCAGCAAAGGACCAGCTTAAACCAGCATCAAAACCTACCTAACCAGCATATGCTGTTTTTTTCACCAGGGCTGGATCTGGCCCAAACCTACTGCTAAAGTGTGGGCCAGATTAGTATTTGTTTGCCGGCCCAAAATTGGCCCATATGTTTTTAGCCAGAACTGAACAAACCAGAGCCATAACTCCGCCTAACATGAGCCAAGTAATACATTTTTATGTGGCCCATATATGGGCCTTATGTTTCATTTTAGTCAGGCTGAGTTCTGTTAAGACCTCACTGCCCTAATGTGGCCCACATGCAGCTGACTGTATATGTAAAATTCGTATTAACTAGAGAGTAAATCACACACTCAACAACAAAAATGTAAATAAAATAATTTATTTTTGTCAGTGCAGGTTAAATGCGCTTTACAGTTACTCAGTACTGAGTTAGAATATTCTTATAAATATATAACACATATATTTAACATTTTAACATTACAATTTAAGTTGGAATCATTTTTTAAGAAACAAACACAATGAACATTCAAACCAAAAATTATGAAATTGACAAATTTTAGTTGGAATCCATTTTTAAGAATATTCAACAGATATCCACAAGTTTCCTACACCCCATGAGGCCTTGCGTCAAAAGTGGGAGCGTCTTCCGGTTCAAAGTAAACAAGCGGGACGTGGCACTCATTCATTCAACAGTTGACAGGAGTGATGGGCAAATATAGATTTTATCCAGCAAATCATTATTTACAAAAATTTAAAAAAGGAATAAATGTAAATTGTATTTTCTGTAATGAATATGAGGAAACTACCTTGCACTTGTTTGAACATTACATACTCAGTTACACTATGGTGTAAGGTTCAAAAATTTATTTGTTAAAATATTCAGTGTTTAAGACCTTGTTTACTCTTATGGGAAAATGTACTCTTTGGCTTTACTGACTATCCTGACCAAGAGGAACAGTACTTTTACTTAATTAATTTACTTATTCTATTGACCAAATTTCACACTCATAAGTGTAAATTTACTAATAAAAAACAAATTGTATGGTTTTGTTGACTGAAATATGTATTTATATTGACAGTATTCGAGACTCTGTGAATAAGAAAGCTGTAAGAACTTTGAAAGTTTGTGAATATTACAATATATTTATTTGATTTTATATATACATATATGTATATATATGTATATCTTGTACTTTTGTTTTTTATCTTTTTTATCTTTTCTTTTTTTATATATTGTTTCTTGATAACACGTTTTATGTTATTGTTCTTTGAATAAAAAAAGGAGTGACGGGCAAATGAAGCCTCGTGAAGCACCGAGACTTTCCTCTGACTATTTCAGGAAAAGATTCAAAGCTTCGAGAGTGTTGAAAACAGCGCGATCTGGTGGTTAGTAAAAATAAAGCAGCCAAAAAAACTAAAGCTCTGTCGGAAGAAGCATTCACCACGATTTCCATAGATCGGTCCATAACCGTGTTTCAGGAAGTTGAATTTCTGACTCTGATAAATTAATTTACCCATTGAACAGTGCCATTAAATGCCAGTACGAATATCAATATGATATAATAGAAGAACAATTTACTCATATATTAATTGCATATGGCATATATTTCTTTTGCCTGAAATAATTTGTATTCTTCATATTACCTGTATGACTGGGTATTTAAAAATGTAATTATTAAATAGGTCCCAATGAAAATTAAAGTGGATCGCGCACATGACTAGACAGAAATTGAGGCTTCTACGAAAGGGATTTCTACGTTAACAAGCCTCGAATCGAGGCTTCATCTGGCGTGCCCTTTAACACAAGCTCTGATGTCCCAGTCTAAATGTCATTTCACTATTTGACAGTCATTCAAGATTTAGCGATCCAAACTTGCTAATGATGTGGGAACACAAATTCGAAAAGCATATGTTGTCGATAAGAACGTAATGACATCTCTCATAAAGCTGTGCATCTTTACAAAATCTAAAATGGTCTAAGAAAACACTTAGCCTCTTCGCTATTTTTTTATTTATTGCAAGAAACAGATACAATAAGGCAATACAAGATAATAAGAAGATCCTAAAGAACAGAGCACAAATCAAAAGAAAATATGAGAGAAAATAGTAATTAAAAAAAACAGACAGTAGGGTCTTCTAATAGTTTACATTTCTTCAATAAACTAAACAGTCTTCAGAATCTGAATCAGAACAGCTTTATTGCCAAGTATGCTTACGCATACAACGAATTTGTTTTGGTGTCACAGGCTTTCAGTGCACAGAGACGACAACAGCAACACAGAGAAAATAATATAAGTTGAGAATAAAAAAATACACATATGTAAATATAAATAGACAAAAACTGCAATATAAGATTTAAGAAAATAAATAAATATACAGTTGTGCTACAGATGATAGAATAGAATAGAATAGAATAGAATAGAATAGAATAGAATAGAAAAAGAAGTGGTCTTCTTCCACTTTTACATTTTAAGAGTCTTACATATTTACTGAACAACCAAAATTCTTTTTGAAAGACAGAAAACAATGGCTTTGTTTTAAGGCACGTACATTTATGAATATAAAATTTGCCCAAAATATATTATTCAGTATAAATTGAGTTTGTACATCTTCCATTATTAAGCTAAAAATATCATTTTTAGAAAATTGAGAAGTCAACTTGATTGAAACTTTAAGCCACTCAAATATATCAGACCAAAAAGCTCTACTAATTAAACAGCCAAAGAATAAGTGTGCAGTCGTTTCAACATCAACCTCACAAAAGGTACAATTTGTCATGAATCGGGTCCATGGCCTTCAGTCTGCTCACCACCAGAGGTCGCCTTGCAACTTTATGGACAGTCACACTACAGGGATCATTGCACTACACCCTGGACTACATTTCACGGATTACTCTTTTGGATTGTCTCTGTTGTTCCTAACGCTGTCTCTGACCCCCGCCTGTCTGACTTTGAGTTTATTTCAATAAAAGCTGCAAATGGATCCGCATGCCTCTGACCAGTCATTACACAATTATTGTGATCAATGTTAAATCTATATCTAAGAAACTCTAAAGATGGGTAGATATCAGTGGCGATTTCTTTAAGACTGCAAGGGAAGCTCAGCTTCCGCTATAATGTCACAAAATTAATGGTCAAATTATGTACTATTGTATTAACATTTTATTGACTAAAAATGCGTTAGAAAACGTTCGTCTCAAAGACGAGTTCGTTCAGAATCAGTTAGATATAGCAGGTCGGCTGACTTGATTTTCTTCTCATACATTCCCGTAGCGTCACAGTGCGTTTCCCCGTTGAAGCCCAGCGTCCATTGACTTCAATGCTGCTGCTTTGAACGTTTTTTTTCAGTGCTTTGAAACTAGACGGTCATTGGATAAACGCTGCGATTATGTCCCGCCCACGGACGCTCAGCGTCTCTGGGGGTGAATGAGGAGCAAATGAGGAGTGGGCTGGCCTGGACTCCGAGCTTCTGCGTGATGATTGGAGGGTCTGTCGAAAGATTGCATCTCCTTTTGACTGACAGCGATTTTGTACTATAAGGAATCGCTGAAGCTATTCGCGCTCAGTCCCATCGCGGATTTCTCAAGTTCAGTCGAAATAAAAACTGCTGCAACCTATTTCTTTATATTTGCTTGGCGAAATTGCTTGATTTTCATCATACATTTCACACAATTATACACCACATTCCTTGTTTCACTTTTACAGAGTTTAATATTTTTTTAGATCGTTCATTCATTCATGCATGTTAATATTTAATGTAGTAATCAATATATATATATATATATATATATATAGATTACTACATTAAGTATTAACATGGAGGATGACTATAAATTAATATAAATATATATATATATATATATATATATATATAGTAATCTTGAAAAATTTTAACATAACATAATGAAACCTTATATTTCTATTAAAATACTTTATAAATAAATAAATAAATAAATCTCCATAATAACCTTATTTAAACTGCAAAATATTTATACTATATAGTAGCATCTGACTAAAAGAAAAAATACATCATATTTTGCATAATAAAACTAAAGCTTTTTTTTTTACGATTGTTTGCATTGTGACTTACTTATGACAATAAGGCACATTCTTGTGAATAAATAAATAGACAATTTTATGATGTAGGCCGAAAATGAGCTTCCCCTATTTGACAGACCAGTAGCCGCCACTGGTAGATATCATTGAAATTTTAAAGTGTACTTCCTTGGCTTTGGGAGGTATCGGAAAGGAAAGAAAAATGGTTCTTAATTTAAAAATAGAACTCTTGGGAAAAATAAGATACGTTATTTCTACTAGCTTGATTTGGAAATTTATCTTGGGTCAGTAAAGCTCTTATCAATTTATTTGGCAAGCTACTCCTAATAAAATCTTGCCCATTTATTATTAAAGAAGGTAAATGAAGAGCTTCAGTTATATTGGGCACTGAATTACTAACCAGCATTACAAAGGCCTTTGGAATACAATTCAATACCCTATTATATTGTTTGTAATTGCAATGAATATTATATTTTTCACAAAAAGTTCTGTGATTTCATGAAATTACCATCATTCCTTAACAGGTGAACAACAGACCAGACACCTCTTTCCCACCAATCACTAATAAAGAGTGACTTATTTCTAAATAAAATGTACCTATTATTCCAAATTGGTGAATTGGTTAAATTATGTTTATAAATCAGCTTCCAATATAAAAGAACCTGCTTATGAAATTCTGACAATTTGAGAGGAAGTTTTTATATTGAAAAATCACAGTGTAATAGAAATTCTATACCACCAACACTTTTAAAGATATTGCTAGGGGCGCAAAACCAAAAACTATTATTATTTATTAGAAAGCCAATTTATCTTGAGAGTTCCATTCATACAGTCGAAGTCTATGGCCTGTAAACCCCCTTCTTTATAATCCTTCACTAGTGTCCCTTTTTTAACATAATGAGCTCTTCTCCTCCAAACGTAATTAAAATTCATCTGATTAATTAACTTAATTTTCTTATTAGAAATAGG